>NC_048893.1:87469222-87740591 GCF_011077185.1 Oxyura jamaicensis
AGCCACTCAATTTTTCCATGTAATTTGACACTGACCTACTATGTTTTCAGTCACTGTTTTTCATCTCATAACTATGATCAATGCATCAATTAAATATGCAACAGGAGAGTGACGTGAACTGATTTGAACCTTAGTATTGCATTATTGTGAATGAAATGAAGCATGCCGTCACAGAAATATATAATGTACAGCTAATATGTCCCCCTTGGGTGCAAAACGACTGTTTATGAACCTGATACACACCTTTAAATATGTTCACCACACTTTTTTTTTTTTATATCTAGCTGTGCATAATGTCAAATGTTGTATTAATTTTTTTTTGTACAAGATGGTCCGAAACAGTCATTAAATGCATCTTTCATGGTATAGGAGTTTTAAGCGGAGAAGAAAGGTTTAGATTTGTGTGTGTGTGTGTGACTGTCTGGTTTTTGTTTTTACATGGGATACAATAAATATCCTGAAAAAGACGAATGAACGTATTGCCCAGCATAGAGTCCTGCTGCCTGTTCAGATGGCATTTGAACGTAAACCTTGTCTCCGTGCATCAGCTGAACGACGGCACTCCCAGAAGCTTGGTCCAGGAAGCCCTTCTTGTACTCATCGTAGGTGTACATCAGCGGCTCGTTGTTCTTGAACAAAGCCACCCACACACTGGCCCCTTTACAGTGAACATGGTAGGCGAAATAGTAGATCCCAGGGATCTCGCAGGTGAAGATCCCTGTCGCAGGGTTGTAGTTCTGCCGGCCATTGTAGAGGAGTTTGTCAAACTTCACGGGCACGCCAACCCGGGGAAAGGGAGTGAGGAGCTCCGCTGTGAATGCGGGCATCTCGTAGACGGCACCGGCGGCCTTGCCCTTCTTGCCCGCGTAGCCATAAGGGGGCTTGACGCCATCTATCCCTGGCCCCACCTCGGGCAGGTACTGTCCCACGGCTGGCGGAGTTGGGGGGATGATCACTGGGGGGCCAGGTGGCCCAGGAGGGCCGGGGGGACCCTGGAGGCCGGGCTGGCCAGGGGGTCCAAGTGCCCCAGGCTTTCCTGGGGGCCCCTGCAGCCCGGCAGCCCCAGGTTTGCCCACACCAGGGAAGCCAGGGGGGCCAGGCAGGCCAGGTTCCCCCTTGGCCCCAGGCAGTCCTGGGGGGCCGATGGGGCCACTTGGCCCCGCAATGCCTGGGATCCCTGATGGGCCCTGAAGCCCCTGGGCACCAGGCAGCCCTGGCTCGCCCTTTGGCCCCACGAGACCTGGGACGCCCGGCAGCCCAGGCAAGCCCTTGTGCCCGGCTTCCCCCTTGGGCCCTGTGGGGCCTGGCAGCCCCCGCAGCCCAGGGGCTCCCACTTCCCCGGGGAAACCTGGCTTCCCGGGGAACCCCTGCAAGCCGGGTTCACCCTTGGGGCCCACTGGTCCTGGTGGCCCCACGGCGCCGCCTTCTCCTTTGGGTCCTGGGAAGCCTGCAGCACCAGGGGGACCCATGATGCCTGGCAGGCCTGGTTGGCCTGGCTCTCCCGGAGGCCCCCCCATGCCGGGTGGCCCCGCGTGCCCTTTTTCCCCCTTGGGCCCCAGGGGGCCGGGCAGGCCACCCACCCCGCGCTCACCTTTAGGCCCGGGGAAGCCCGGCTTCCCAACCCCAGGGAGGCCTGGGGGCCCTGGCAAGCCTGGCAAGCCTTGCTCCCCTTTGCCACCCGGGAAGCCCGGCTGGCCAGGGATGCCATCTTGGCCAGGTTTGCCAACACCAGGCACGCCAGGAGGGCCTTGCATCCCAGGGACCCCTGGGGGTCCCTGTGGCCCCAGCTCACCTGGTGGGCCGGGCTTGCCCAGGGGACCCTGTGGGCCGGGGAACCCTACCATCCCCGGCTTGCCAACTCCTGGCAGACCCACAGGGCCAGGGGGGCCGGGCAGCCCAGGCGGGCCCTTCAGTCCTGGCAAACCTGGGATCCCAACACCCTTCTCCCCTTTTGGACCAGGGATCCCAGGGGCCCCTGGGGGACCCTTCATCCCAGGTTCACCCTTAGGTCCTGGCTGTCCCTGCAGACCTGGAGCTCCTGCTTTCCCTATTCCTGGAAGTCCATGAGGTCCCGGTGGTCCCTGTGGCCCCGGTATGCCCATGGGCCCAACCTCCCCCTTCGGTCCCATCTCCCCTCTTGGCCCTGGTGGCCCCATCACCCCTGGTTTCCCAGGCATCCCTGGCAAACCCGGCTTCCCAATTCCTGGATATCCTTGTGGACCTGGTTTTCCTTTGGCTCCTGGCACGCCATGACCTGGTAATCCTGGTGGCCCTGGTGGCCCTCTTGGTCCAGGCTCACCAGGGGGACCTTGCTCACCCCTCAAGCTGCGCACAGGCATTTCTGGGTTGAGTAGGAAATAAATAGGGAAGAGGGGGGGGAAAGGGGGAGACAGAAAAAAGGTGAATGTAATCACGTCTCTTGAAAAACACAAAGGTAATTTTGAACTGAACATGCTGCTTATGGTACCTCTTGTTTTTGTGGTAGGTGGAAAAATTGAACTAGCCAGAAAATTACTGGCTGATGTTTGTAATTAAGAGGATATTCTTGCTGTTTTGCATACCCCAAACTTGCGTGTGTATTTCTGTTTATATGAAATACTTGTTTTGCATCCTCATTGCTTATTTTTTGTCACGTAAAAGCCATTTAATAGTGTTTCCATGTATACAATATTAAGTAGTGAAATCTGCCTTTTCTCCCACGTTACTGTAGACTAGCCTACGAGTTTAAGAGGGACACAGGAGCTGCTCGGTGTGCTCATGAGACTGGAGTACTTCACCCTTAAAGGGTGAAGTAACTTGTTGGAGGGTCCCTGCTTGTTGTAGGGGCTTACATTAGCAAGCATTCCTTGATTAACATCAATAAAATAAGGTTGCAACAGTAAAAAGTTTAAGATTGGTATGACTTGCTTTTTCAACAAGGCTTTAGTTCACATTAAAATGTTACTGGAAACCTACAGCCTTACCTGGCATTGCTAAGCTCTCAAAAGTTTTTGGCATAGACATAGCTAATTAGATCTCCCTCTAAACACTTCACAAAATGCTTTTTATTGTTGCAAATCACGTTTTTATTTGTGTGTGTGACCATTCGGCATTTCAGTTTGAGTTGAGGGAGGTGCTGCCTGGGAGCAGTTGTGCTGGGGGCAGGTTGCTTTTCAAGCTGCAGACTTTTGTGTGTAGTGGAATGTCTGCTTCTCTTCTGCTCTAAAATGGAATAAGTGAGAGCTTTGGGATTTGGGGGCAGGAGACAGATGAGGTTTCAGGGCAAGGGAACTGACTGTTCTCTGAGAGGCAGAAACCCTCTCTCTGCACATTTTGCATTTTATGCATGTAGAAAACCTTTGCTTACAAGACAGGTTGGTTTTAGTACAGTGAGTTGTGCTTGTTTAGACACTCCAGAAACAGGCCCTGAAATCCTCCATTTCCCACTGAAGCCAGTGGAAGCTGTGATTATGCTGAACCTTTAAAAAGGCAGAGTATTAACCAGCTGGGCTGAGGCTGCACATACACTTGCTGTCCCCACAAGGATTGTATGACACTGGGCATTACTGGTCTGGACATTTTTAGTTGCTTTCTTAAATATTCAAATACTTTCCAAACTTATTTTACTGAACTCTGAAAGTGCTCGTTTGTGCACACTTGAGCAGCAACACCCTGTATGTTCAATGTGTTAGTCCCACAGATAACATACAGAAAGATGACTTCAGGAATCAAAATAGCAAATCTACACTACATCCAGCCAGCAGCAGCCTGCTCTCCCTGCTCACCCATGGACAAACACTGCCACGGGGTGCCATATGTGTCCCCGTGCAGGGTTGGTGAGGGGCTCGCTTACCTTTTTCTTTCTTGGGAGCCATGTCTTTGCCAAGCAGAGGCACCTGTGGGACCTCCTTCATGTACTGAGGCAGGTGGGGATACTCCTTCCCGTACTGCATGTGCGGCACCTCCTTGCCCATGTGCTGCATCGGGATGCCTTCTTTGCCCAGCGGCATGTGAGGTACTTGTTGTCCGAGGGCTTGGTACTGGGGCACCTGGGGTGGCAGTTGCTTGATGCCATAATAGACGCCGCCCTGAGTGGACCTCACCAGCTGCAGGTAAATGGTGACAGCCACCGCCAGCAGCTGCATGGGGACCAGCAGCACGGCCATCACCTGCAGAAAAAAAATAGCAAAACTCACAGTTGGCAGGAAATCAATTTATATTATGCTTAGTTCGTCACCTAGAGCTGCCACTGTGGGCCTGGATGGAGGGAAGCATGGAGTGCCCAGGTGAGGAGAGTGTGTGAGTGTCTGCAACATGGGGTGAGCTCATGGGGCGCTGCGGGCATTGAGCCCTCAGGGGTTGTCTGGTGTTGTCCCCGCTTGACGCTGTAGGGATCAGTGCAAGTACCAGGAGTGCTGGCACCTGCCATCAGAGAAGACTTCTCTCGCTGTTCTCTGGTGTTGGTTGTGAAGGTTATAGACCAGGTGGTGATATCTCACTCAGTTCTTGTGTTTTGCTCCTGCTCTGAGTTCCCCAGTAGTTTGCCTTAGCAGAGCAGTTAGGGAAAGGCTTTTAAAACATCTCTCCCTCACTTTGTTCAGTGAACTCTAATAGCTCAAAGGAAATTTGGATGTGATTTTTATTGAGGGAAGCTAAACTAAAACTGTGTCGCGTACTGTGATTCCCCCATTTTTCTACTTGTGTTTTTCAAGAGGCTTTCTCCCCACAGGTGTTGTAACGTCACTGTCGTCATTAAATCCACCAGCAGAAAGTTAGTATTTTCTATCCTAACCAAGCACCGACTAAACCGCGGGCTCCCAGCGGCCGCTAGGTGGGGCACACGTTACAGCGCGGCCCGCCCGCGGCCTCCTTCCCGCCCAGGAGCGCGAGGTCGCGGCCCTCGCCCGCTGCCATGTGGCGGGGGAAAGCCGAGCCGAGCGGCACAGGGCCCTGTGGAGCACCCAGACCCCAAAGGGCAGCCGCTCGCCCTCGTTCAGCAAAACATTTCAGCAGGGATTTCATCTCCAGTAAGTTCTCTGTGGATCTTCGCCCCCGGCTCGGTGCTTTGCTGTGAGCTGAAGGGATGGGCGTGAGGTACGCGGGGTCCGTGTCCCACAGCTTGAGCAGTCCCAAGTGACCTTTCTGGGGTCTCTTCTGTCAGCTTTTCTATTCCTTTCTGCACCGTACCTAAAAACTGGCTCAGGCCTCGGCTGCCTGTGGGGTAACACCTGCCTCAATGTGCAGGGAAAATCCCAGCTGCTGGAGAGCTTGCAGCTTTCCCTGTGTTGTGGAGGAAAAGCACCGCTTGTGAGAGGAGAGAAATGCGGTGAAACCTTGGGAAGAAAAACCGTAGAAGGTGTTGGATAATTTGGGGCTCTTGTTACAGCCTAGAAGTAGGAAGGGCAGGGTGTACTCTGAAGAATGAGGTTATTAAATTAGTGCCTTGCTACTTTGCTGTTCCGGTGGCCAGTGTTTTTTCCTTTTTTCTTTTTCTTTTTTTAAAATAAAGTTCTTCAGTGGAATAAGTGGAGAGGGAAATAGGTAAAATTCCTTCGGATTTAATTTTTCTCTTTGTTTTTATAGCAAGATGTGGTTTTTGTGCGCAAGTGGGAGCTATTTGAAGTAATTGAAAAAAATTCCTACGGGGAGACACCAGTCTCCCCACAGAGGAGAGAAAACCAAACCTCCCGTGCTTGCCACCAAGCCCCCGGCCCTGCCAAGCCTAATGCAACGCACCTGCAGCTTTACAGGCAACAGGGGAAGTTTCTGCGTGTGCGCGTGGAACTTTTGAGGGCAACCAGGCAAGAGCTTCGAGAGATAGAAAGGCTCCAGAAAATGAAGTGACCTCACTGCATCTGTGTTTCCTTGAATTTTTTTTTTCACTCGTCATAACCAAAACAGTGTGGCCTGGATATGACAGATTGCTTCTAATCTATTGACTTTGGCCAGGGCCAGTGCCTGTGTGGTGGAAGGTGGGGGTTTATTTACTGCACGACCTCGGGCTAGATGGGACTTGGCCGACGTCTTTGTGGGAGGAGGTCAGTGTCTCCCGGTGGCCCCACACGCACTGTCTGGGTCTTGGGATCTGCCACAGGTACCTGGGAAGGGACATGCTGGGTGCTGGCCATGCAGCCCAGAGAAAAGGGGTCAGGCAAAATTAACCTTGATGAGGAATGAGGTGTGCAACTGCTGTTGCTCACCGCCTCCCCATAATGGGCTACAGCTCTTGGGGACTGTCTTGGTAAGGCAAGTCTGCCCTGAAGCACGAGGCATCCCTGGGGATGCTTTCAGAGCCGCAGCTCTTTGCCTCTCATCCTGCTTGGCTTCTCTGCAAAATCCCTTGTGTGCTTGGAGGGGGAAGCTGGAGGTCTCTTTCTGCCCTGCAGTTTGTTTCTGAATGAACAGCTCTCAGGTGAACAGCTCTAGTTGTTTGAAGACCGCACTAGGAAGCTATCAGCATCTTTAAAAGCCTAAAAGCTACTGGAAATCTTGGTCTTGTTTTTTAAAAGAAGTGTATAGATCCTAAACATTGGACAGGTCTGTCAGAGCTTATGAATAGCAAAAGTAGATTCTGATAGCAGTGACACAGTAAGGACAATATCAGAGCGAGGAGGAGAAAAATACGTGCTGAAGATATAGCCAAAGTGTAAGATTTCCCACACCCTTCACCCATATCTCAGCAGTTTCGGGATGACCTGGAGGTCATCCCGAAACTGCATTGGTGTAGTGTGATCCAAAGTGCTTTCAAAGGTATCTGTCAGCAGAGCGATAAGCTAACTTTGGAATGGGATTTTCCTGGGCTTCTGTCAGAGAGCAATGGGAATGTGTCTACGTGCTCATGGCAGGTAAATCCTTAACTGTTTGAATGTCTGAAGAAAGGAGGAGGACAAGCTGCCGTGTCTTCACGCACAGCCCAGTATATGTCTCTCCTGCTCCAGCAGATGTGGTGTGGCACATCATTTTGCTGCCATCGTTCAGATTAAAACACCAGTAAATATTTTGCTTTACCTAGGGTGGGGCAAGCAACTTGAGGGCAAAGGAAAATTATCCCAAACCACAATGTTCAACTGCTTGTGTGTGAACACGTGTGGCTCTCTCTGTGGGTGAGAGAGAGTCCCTGGAAAAAAAATGCAGTTTTACGGGCAAAGCTCAAGTGAGAACATTTCTCAATAATCTCTTTGGTAGAGCTTTTCTCCTGAGAAAACTAGAAAGGACCTCCCTCTGGCTGTTTGTGTTTGTCAGCAGAAACTGAAGACAAAACAAAATGTACCAGCAGTCATAATTCTTAAATTAGTGTGAAGAAATAATGGCTGTTTTAGCCTAATTGGGTGAAGAATGTATGGAAAGAGTGATGCCCGTCTGCGTGGGACTTGGAATCATAGGTGGTCTTGCAAAGGGTGGAAGCCAGGCCTTGGTTAATCGGTTGTTACAGGGAAGCGACTGCTCTGCAACCAGTTTTCAGGTTAAGTAGAACTTACTGGTCACTCAGAACCTGGAAGCCACTTGCCCCAGGACTAGCTCTATTGATTTGCCACAGCCTGTGAAGTGCTGTGTTTCCCAACGGTGCACATATCCCAGGGACCCACACTCTTCTGCCCTGGGGTCCTTTCCATGGGGACTCCCTAAAGCTGTGGAACCCGCTCCCCACTGCACGGAGGGCATGGACTTGGGTTTCCACATGGAAATGAGCACCAGAAAACTTGCAAAGAGAGCGTCCCAGTGATCTGGAGAGTTTGTGCCCAGAAGAGTGCTACTAAAAATGGTTGGTGCCAAAAAGCAATGTTCTCTGAGATGTTTTTGGCTTGAGATCAAGAGTGCTTAGGAACATAGCTACTTTTGGAGTATGCTTGATAACCATGATTGCATTACCAAGTACTCACAGTGGCGTACCCAGGGATGGTTTTTGTCTTGGGGTGTCCGATCCCACCTGGAACCCCACAAACCTCACTGAAGTCTCTCCCTGTCACACAGAGGCACACAGGGAAGCAGAATGCCAAGTGGCCCAGCCAGCCAGGAGAAGCACAGCTGCATGGCAGAGCGCTGGCAGGTCCAGACACACGGCAGCCCTCTGTGGGGATTTCCCTGGCTCCCAGCTCACAGACAGAGGTACGTGGCATCCCAGGCTGAGGCAAAAAAAGGCTTGCAAGAGGTGATAGCCATTTTCCTTTTTAGTGTTACTTTGGTAATAAAATAGCCAATACTGTTACTGTTTATATGACATTGTTCCTTAAACCTCTGTGTTACACCTGCAAGCACATGCACACCGCACGTACCCCTCTACTTTTCTTTTAATGTCCCGACCAGCTCTAAAGCATTTAACTAAATCAATGGGCATCTCTCTCTTCCCCCCCATTTGTAAACCAATTCTAACCCAGCTAGCTTTCTTCTAAGAATTTTTTCACAAAATTCACAAAAAAAGCAGCCATCAAGGCTTTAATTCCTGTGGTTGCTCAGCACCAGTGAGTGGCTGGTGTGACTATGACTTGGGAATGCTTTTATGCTTTTTTATGTCAAAAGTCAAGTACATGGGCTTCTCCTTCCTGGAAGCACCACAGCAATGTGCACGTGACTTGAGCAGTGATCTTCCTAGCACGTTGTTGTCCGCAGTTTTCAGACTTGATTTCAAAACTTTATCTCAGCTAAAATTAATCTCTGCAACATCAGTCCTTAACTCCCTTGAGGACAGATTCGTGTATCGCCAAATACATTCCAAATGGATTTGAGGAGGCATTGTACTGCACAGAAATTGGATTTCAGCAGCAACTTGCATTTTCAGGGGCAGGAAAAACTGACAGCCTTCTGCTTGCCAAAGAATTTTGTTTGCTCAGTGCTTGGAGTGCCACTTAATACACACATTACCACTTCAAGGTAAAAAAAAAACTCTTCTGCCTTTCTGTGCCAAACGGGGTTTTATGTCATTTGAACAGATGTTTTCAAATTTGCAATCAAACTAATTAAACTCCTAATTTAGAGGTTTTCTTTTTGTATGTTCAGTTGCAATCCACATATAAACAGGAAGTGAGGGCAACAAAATGTAACTTGGCACAAATTTCCCCTCAAAGTTCCATAACACAAATTGAGACTAGCTCTACCAATTTAATCTTATTTTCGGTGGTAGAGAGCACAAGGGCTGGGGGGAGGCAGCAACCCTGTGAGTGGGCCGAGTCGCGCTTCCAGGAAGAAATGTCTCTTCCGTGCCAGTTTTAGACTGTCCTTCATCATTTGGCTTCTGACAGTGTCTGCAGTGTCACTGGGGGTGATGCTTGCTTCCTTGGTGGGTGAAGAGTTTACCTTCCTAAAGTGCCTGGGTACTCAGCAGGGAGGAAAGATCATGGCAAACTGGGATTTGTTAAATGCAGTCCTGCATTCTTGTCTCCTGTGAAACTCTCCCACAAAGATCAGGTTTGTTTATTTTTTCCCTCCCTCCTTTTCACTGCCCCCTCCAAGGAAACAAAGTAGTGTTGAGTGTCTGTGCTCCGTTTGAGTTGCTGAGGAACAGCTATTGTTCAGTATGTTAAAAATAAATTAAATCATTTTGCTCAAGGTCTAACAACTGTGTCTGATTATCATATGGTATTTAGTAAATCTAAGACAGTCATAACAAGGATTGTCACAGTGAACATTTTAAAATGCACACATGCGTAAACCTGCTGCTGATGGGGAATATTCAATATGTCATGGATGCTGTTTCTATTTTTTAATTCAAAATGGTGCCTCAAGTTGCTTTCTTAGAGAAGTGTGAAAACATCTAGATAAATGTCTTAATCTTAAAAACAGATTATAATCTATAAACTGCCTTTGGCTTCAGTGGTAATTATACAATCTCGCACTGCCTGGGGAGACATCTTCATTTATCCATTTATAAATCTATTTCCAAAGATGAAGCAACTGTCTCTGCTCCGATCTTTTTCCAAATAGGTTTGTACATGTGCTCGGGCTGGGTGGTGATCCAGCTATCTGGGTGAGAACGGCACCATTCAACTTGCCCCGTTTCTTACTTTCAAACAACGTACATTTGCGTGTGTGTGTCTGTATCTACGTACATATGAAAATACTTGTCTGCACGCAGATATTTCTGTGCATGGATGCGAAAACACGCACATCCTTAGCCTTCTCCCTGCACCCAGTCTGCTGCTAGCCCTCCCGGGGGCAGCCAGGCAGCCATCTCCTGCTCGTGCGACTTTGGGCATGAGGAGACGGGCACCTCCACCAGCCCTGGCTGCCAGGCACAGGGCCCTGATGATTCAACAAAAGCACCAAGCTCCTGATTTATGGCATGCAGAAGCGGCCCTGCCTTGCCTGCTGGTGTGGATGGGCTTGCATGCAGCACTGCCAGGCCTCGGGGCGGGGAGGAAGGACCGATTTAGGAGGATGTTTGCAGAAAAGCATGCAACTCTAATTATGGGATTAGAATTAATTGTAGGTGGGATTTAGCAAATACCTGCTTTTGAATACATTTTCCTGTTCTCTGCCATGTGGCACACGCTTGAATCCCCTGCCTAATGCTCTCCTCTGGGCAGCTTGCCTGCGGTCCTGGTGGCAGGCGGCTGTGATGGAGACACCTCAGTGACAGGCCGCGCTGACTCCCCGTGCAGCAGCTGGCCGTGAAGGCCTGGAAACCAGGCCCAGTAACACAAAGCGATCAAAGCCCAGCGCTGCCTGTCTGCTTATCAGCCCCGGTCACCCTTCTGGCACGGTGCTGGGACTGGCTGAACCTCAGAGCGTTGATAGCAGGCTGTGGTGGTTACTGGTTGCAAAACGGTGTGGGCAGACAGCTACACAAGCGGTCTCATCACTCTGATGCCAGCCTTTTTCTGGCAGGTGAGCTTTCAAGGGACTCCGTGAGATGCCCTGTCGATCGGTGTATGGGTGTAGGCAAAGGTGGGGGCAGGAGGCTGTCCCTGGCTGTGGAAACTAAATCAAATTACATGTAACCTGCATACACCCAAATGTAACCAGCAAAGAAGTTTCTAAAGGTTAACTGACAGTTTTACTCTCAAGAGAATTTGTAGTTGCTCATTTGATTAATTAATGTACTAAAAGCAGGCAAAATAAAATATGTTATTTGTGAAGGTGCAATGATTCCTAGAGGCAAAAAAGCTCAACTCAGGCAGTATGTGTTTCATTCTAGTGCAGACTGTTAATGCAGACTGTCTCACGACTCTGTAAAGACTGCTTAGAGGGGGAACCTTACATGAGCTGGTAGATCTCAGTACATTTAGGAAAACTTATATGTGTTTATAAATCCCATTCATTAACATCAATAATGCACAGGCAGGTGCTACAGTATAGATTTTTCTTAAACGTGCTTCCTCAAAAGTGGCAATAGACAGGAAAATGCTGATTATAAAACTGCTTTTGTCAATTGCAGTGGTGGATTGTTACGGAAGTCACAAGGAAGATAATGCTTATTCTAATTAAAATGTAGATTGTTTAAAGAAGTATAGGTGACTGCAGATGTAATATACGTTCATATTAGACTTTTCAGACTAGGTAGACATGCTTGGAACCAAACCTGAGGAGACTGGGGAAAAGTGGGCAGAAACTGCTTTTGTGTTTCTCTTGATCCTCAGGCTGTAGCCAGTCGCTGGTGCTGTTGCAGTGTAAAAAGGCTGCACTGAGGGCTCCTGGCACCTGTTGGGTACCTGAGGCAGGTGGGGTGACAGTTCTTTAGGAATGGGTACGTCTTACTCTCTATTATCATTGAGGGAACAAGGGTTCCTTTGAAGTTTAGACCTGTAATTCCCGCTCACTTCCCTCCTCTTTTTAGGTGTTGGGTTAAGTTTGAATGTTTTCCAGTGGCCTAGGTGGCAACCATTAAGCACTAACACGGCATCAGAATCATGATACCTCACCAGGAATGTAATTCTGGGTACAATCATTCTTTGACTGAAGCCTTTGTTACAGAGAAACTTAATTTAATGTGCACCTTTGTAGTGATCATACCCTCACCTTTGCAGCCTGCATTTACTTTAACAGTCCTGGACTTCTTGGACTGTAAAGCAAGAAATCTGTGAGGGACTGAAGTATTTGGTTTGAATCATTTGAAACAGTTTATTGTTCCCTGTGACTCCTGTTGCAATCCTGTGGCCTTAAGCTCTGCCTTCTTGCCATATTTGCTTGACTGCCTCTTTCTGAAAATGGCAAAGCGTAGCATTGCCTGTTCATTTGCCTGTTTTGATGGTATACAAAATGCGTTTTCTGAGCTCTCATCCTCTTGCTGTTTCATGATTTTTTTCTTTCCAAATAAAAGCAAGAGGCTTTTGGAGGTGAACTGTTACCACTTAGAATACTTCCCTTCACTCTGCTTTGATGAGCCTGTCAAGGGAAAGCTCTTCTCTCCCTTACTTCTCTTTGTTGCGTTCAAACTTTACAGCTTCTCAGGACCCCAAAGTCCCAGTCCACAGGAGATGGGAAAACAATAACAAATGTCTGCAAAATATTTTTCTTGAAAAAAATTGCCTGCCTCTCAGAGAATTTTTATTGGAAGGACATTTGCCATTGAAAGATTGCCCTTTGCATACTTTTCCTACCTTTGTTCAAACAGTGGAGGAAATTATCTTGCCTTAGAAGGTTAAGCATACTAGACTACGTCAGTCAGATAGAAATCAGTGAAGGACGTCTTAAAATTATTTAGCAGCAGTTATTTTCCTATTTTATTTTCCTATTTTATTGTCAAATACTGCAGATATTGTCGTATTTGTTAGGACGTGCTGATCTTGGTCATGACCTGACGCTGTTCCATTCCCACAAATCAAACAGATGCTATCGCATGATCCTACTCCCTAAATGGGTAATTCTTATTTTTATTCTATTTGTCTAGATGAAGACTAAGATGACAATACCACAGTTAAGGACTCATTCAGTCAAGTGGTTTAAAAACTGGGTTGTTCATTTTTTTAAAGACCCTTTGTTTTGTGGGACATATCTGTGGGCTGACATGAACCTGGAAGTTGCTGGAAGGTTGATAGTGGATCTACCAATGTACATCTCTTCCTAATTTGGCTCCTTCGGTGCAAGCACTGCCAAAACTCTTAATGCTCTGCACTGCCACTGTGGCCGAACTGAACACAAACATCCCTATGTCACGCCAGACAAATCTGCCCATAAAGACCTCCTCCCTTTTCCTCTTGTGCAGCAGGTAAGAAATATTGCTTATTCAAATCTACTTTGCTGCACACTCACTTGAGTAGTTCAGGCAAAGACTGAAACGGATGTTAACCGGTATAATGTGTACAGACCCTATGCAGTTGCTATTTTTCTTCCTCTGCAAGTGCAGAAATAAGAAGAGCATGACACTGTCAAAAAACTTAAAACCTGAGGTTTGAACTCTGCGTAGGTTTGATTCAGTGAATACTGATAGTAAATGCTTTGAAAATCTCTCAAAAGCACAGCAAGGAAAAATAATGGCTCTGAAACACACAGAGGCATGCAGAGCTTCCTCCTGCCCCCAGTGCACTTATCCTGGATCCAGGAAAATACACAGTCTTTTAAACATTTGTGTGAAATAAGAAATAAATCAAGTTAGAGGGAGATTCTCTTATCAAAGAAGTAAATACATTGTGTCTCCTTGACTTGAAGTGCTTTGGATTAGACCCCTACGATGCCATGAGTCAGAATTTATTTCCGATACACAATCCAACATCCTGCGGTTCAAAGGACCTGAAATTACTCTATCACCTTGGAATAAACCAACCAAGAGCCAATCGAAACCAGAGCCAAGCACGGAAGACTAAACACCATCACTTGCTTAAGTCTCACAACTCTCCTCCAAGAGAAACAGCACACAATGTTCAGCATAGCCGCTTGGATCCACGGCAGTAACTGTGAGAGTAGCAAGAACGAAGGCCATGAAGCGGGTCAGTGCTCAGCTCTCCCGGCTGCCTGTTACAAAACGGCTGCAGGGGGAACCGGCCCTCGCACTTCACCGATGTCATGGCCAGGAAGGAGGACTACACCAGTGGTGGGGGGATGAAGAGCCTGTCGCTACCCAGCTACTCAGCTGGGTCTGGTGGGGGCACCAGCCTCCCTGCAGCTCCTGGCAGCGTTACAAGCAGAGATGGGCTTGGGACTACACAGGGAAATAGGGTTGGAGGGAGAAGTTAAAGGACTTTAATCTGTAATTGAAATTCAAGTCCCTCATCAGCGTGCAAACCTTACATGGTGCAGGGAGTGGACCTTAGGCTCTCTTCACACGCTAACATCTCCTGTCCTTTGAGACAAGTCTCCTGTGACTTTTGTCCTCCTGGGGTCTGCTGCTCACTGTGCCAGCTCACTGCCCACCTCCTGCTGGGGCTCTGGGGGTGGGAAGGGGGCACTTCAGTGCCCTTAGCTGAAGAAAGGAGTGAAACCCCTCTACCACAGCCTGAGTAAGCATCTGCTTGAGCTGCCGATGGCTGCTCATGGTTTGAAGAAAAAATTTGGCACCCGTCTTCAAAAGAGGATTATGGGCTATGAGCTGAGCATGGAGGGACTTGTGTCTGTGTGCTTCATTCACCAGAAGGCTCTTAAAACCATGAGAGAGCTAGGATTTAGGATGAACTGCGATCTTCAGCTTTTCCTATTTGACTGGTTTAGGCAGCTCCCCAAACAGTGGCTTTCGTGAATCCTCCTCTGAGGCACTTAACTCCCCTTTCGCACATGTACGGAGTCCAGGCATCTAATTCAGGCATGTGGACTCCATTATGGAGCCAGATGCAAACATCCCTTTATGGATTAGGATCTGAAAGATTTTAAATCCTGTATTGTCAATCAACTAAGGCCTCTGTTTTCCCTGCCTGGTCCTCCTTTTGTTTTAAAATCCAGATTTTTTTGAAGCCGATATGTGTTTCTCTAATTCTTCTTGTATCTATTCAAAGGAGCGGTTAAGGCATTTGCTAGCTGTTCCCAGGGTGATGTGGTTAAGGCAACAAAGATTGACTTTAGAAAATCTGGAGTCACAAGAATCAATGCACTTGAGTAAAATCATATTCTTCCCTGCTAACTTTCTCCACCAGATTCTTACTGCTGAGCATCAGAACAAAAGGTTCATGGCTACCTGCAGGACACAGCCTACCTGATTCACAAATAAATCCAGGCAGGTATTTCACTAGCAAGGAAACAGTTTTGTTTCTCCAGACAACAGAATGGCTGCGAGCAGTGTCAGCAGTGCTTAGTACAGGGAGGTTGGCTTTGTCTGTTTGACTGTGGGATGCGGTACCTAGTCGAAGTTTATTTTGAGCTAGGTAACAAAACATACACAGATTTTCAGATGTTAGTGGAAATCATGTATTCTTCATAGAAATACTTCTAATGTGCTTTGTGAAGGACCATACTAGAGAAGCAGATAAGCTAGAGTACATGATTATAGCCCACAGGCTCTGAGTTTGTTTACAGAGATGTTTTTTTGGGGCTGAGCCGTATTCCCTGAAAACTGTTGCAAAGTCCTTAATAAATGAAGCAAATGAAGTAACAGGAAGGAACTCCCTAAGGACCATGCTCACAGGTTGTGCTAAAGGTCATCCGGGTACAGAGAAGCAGCCGTTGCCGCAAACCTGAGCAGTGTATGGGGATGGCAAGCCCCTGCCTGAACATGCACGTGTGTGCATTTGCAAATGAAACAAGCAATAAGAACAAAAATGCAGGCAATAACCAACCCTCCACACCAAAAGCTCAAAAATCTCCCCCCAAAAAACAAACCAGAAAACCCAGTCATCTTTGCTGGTATTACTGCATCTCTGTTGGCAGCTTGTGCTGGCATAACCCTGTCATACCACTACCTGGTGGGACCCTGGAGCACAGGGTCTGATTTTCAGCTTCTGCTGCAGCCCCAAGAAGTGCGTGGAGCAAAGCTGAGAGCTGAGGGGCAGAGGCAGAGGTGTTAGCTGAGCTACCAGAGATTGAGCTTGTAGTGGAGGAGCAACCTAACCTCTTCCCTCCAAGAGCTGCTATAAGGTATGGGATTGCTTGGCATTCATATTTGCATTGGGCAGCTCTTTCGATACACTTTTTTTTAACACAAGCTTTTGAAAGTAACGCCTCAGAGAGAGGAAGGAAGGCAAAGTTATGGAGAGTTTTCATCTCTTAAAATATAGTATCAAAAGTACAAACTACTGGTAGAAGGCAATGCTGTTGCTTTTAAATGCAGATTTGGAAGGATTAGTTTAAAAAGATATCTGTAGAAAGAACAGCACCCCTTTTTCTTCTTTTCACCCCAAAAGACAGCACCAGTAATCAAAATCACCAAGAAATTAAAAACAAAACAGCAACAACAAAACACTCACACACACACACACACAAAAAAAAATAAAACGAAACAAAAGTGCCCCAAACCCAACATGCAGCATCTCATGTTTTTTCGCAGTTTTGTCTTTTGCCTATTTACACTCTGGACTTGATTTTCTCCTAATGTGTGCTTGTACAAAACTCATAAATCAACTTTGAGAACTGCTGTTAACTTCTTCCCCTGCCTCTCCTTTTCCCAAATTCCTTCTTATTTTATCTTTCTTCTGTCTATGACTAATAGCTATACCTTGTTTTATCATGTCTTGTACTTGTATTTATTTTCCAAAAGAGGCAGAGTCTCTTAACACTGGTCAGTTGAAAATTATTTTCTTTTTTAACATTATATTAATGATTACGTGCTGTTATGCCTTTAGTTTGGAATGAGCTCCTCATCTCGATTAAATGTGATGCCTGAAATAAACTTGTCTTCAAAGGACTAAGACATGACAAATGATCTGGAGTAAGAGGAGAGATTCCTGCTTTGCTTCCACTTGCAAAAATCAGTACATTGCAACCACACAGAGCTGATGTGGCATTCATAATATGCTGATAGCTTACAGAAGAAAAGACAAGCCTAATTATGTTTAATTTGGAAATGCAAAATTGTTACTGCAATATTGTTGAAGAATTTTCCTTGCTAGAAAGAAACTTGCGTCTTATCGGTTCCTGTGCATCAATTACACTGGTAAATATATATATATATAAACCAAATATATATATATATTTCCTAGAGTTCAGTAACTCAGGCCTCCACAACTGTAAAGAAAACCCCGTATGATCTGGAACAGATTTTTCTCAAGTGACTCGATTAATGGCTTCCATGTGGCAATTAGCAACATTAGAAGCTTGTGAAATTCAGCAGCCGGGGAACTGGTCACTTGTACAGATGGGCGAGTTGACATATATAGATGACCCCATTCTTTCTAACAAGAACTATAACGTATAAAACTTGCTAGTTGTTAGATATTTTTGTATGCCTCTCAACTTATACACTTATAAACCTAGGCAGTTAGTCATGCATTAGACCATGGCCTGTTTTTCTTAATCAAGCAAAACTACAATGAGAATTTTGCTCAATTAAGAACAGAAGAATTTGGCTGAGCTTTACTAAATTCTTGGCAGTCGGCAAAAACTGGCCTTTCCAACAGTAAGTGCCAGTGCAAAATATTTTGGCAAGGAACAAATGTCAGTTTAGATCTACAAAATTCCCGTTTTCAGGCGGTAAAATTGGAATCACTCTGGTTTGTATTAGCTTAAAAACACCCAGACTCTGTCCTACTGTTGTGTAGCAGAATAAACAGGTACCACCGCTGGCCCAGATTCTGCCCTCGGTTGTGGTAGGATGTTGACTGCAGTGGAGGTAATTTCTGCATAAAAGCATGATAGCCAATATCACCGAGTCCAGACTTTTCCATATGCTTTATTAATTGATGCTGGTGGTCTGCTGTGGAAGCGATCACTGTGGTTAAATGTATGTTCCGCATGGACAGCAGTGATTGTTGTTGAGTCTGTTTTAGTGCATCCCATCTTGCTAGTGGTGATACTTAATGGGATACTGCAGATGAACAACTTCACTTGTCTAGTGCCTCTAAACTACAAGGAAAGCTTCCAAAGATGGAAGAGTTGGAAGAGAAGTGGGAGAGAGCTTTTCCTTTGATTTTTTTTTTCTTTTTTGAAGGAAACGTTTTTCTTCTTATCATTCTTTTCATCTCTTCAGACTCTCCCAAAGTCTTCCTGGAAACTGGGCTGAAGATGTCATGAGAACAGACATTATTTCACATATCTGGTATCTTTTTTTTTTTGACTGGCAACAACGATCCCATTTAATTAAATGAAAGCAGATTTTGAATGTCTGTTGATGTACAGTTCTACAGGCAGTAGGAGAAGGAGGGAAGAACCTGTAAAGTAAACCTATCAATTAAATTAAAAATACATACTTATGTTCAGACTTGACTATTGCTTTATAAAGAACTCCCAAAAAAACATGTCCATGGATCCCATTTCCTGCAGAAGTTTGCTTTAAGCACCCATGGAGTCGATGCATCATACTTCAAAGATTGCCAGTTTAGCTAGAAGTAGGGCTGTAAATGTTCTGCTCATATTATTCACCATGTCTTAGCTGATGCTATCAGCCATCTAACACAGATGCTTCATACCTGTGGAAAAGACTACTTCTCTTTGGCCTGCTAGAGAGCTCTGCAGGCCAAGTGTCAACATTGCAATTGAGTCTATAAATCTTGTAGATTATTTGTGCTGGAATTTCTCTTGCCATTGTGATGAAGAAATAATTGAGTTGCAGAACTCCATCAGTACACATGAAGCTCATTGAATTTTCTTCTCTAACAAAAGCATTATTTTGTAAATGGAAAAAAAAGCATAAATGCAAGCAGATACATATGGTTTTGATTTTTGGACCCATTTAATTATATAATTATTTTTGCCAAATAACATGACATGGACAAGTTATATGGTAGCCTGTTTTCTAATTTAACCAAAGTGATCATGTATATTGTGCGCTGGCTACACACACTACTGTTTGATCTTTGTCCAGCCAAAGAAAATGGGTGCTAAAGATAAAAAGAAAAAAAAGAAGGCGTGGGAGGACCCAGGGCTTCTAAATGTGTCAAACTCATTACAAAAGACACTTTAAACTTACTCGTCATTCAGTCTTGTCAGTGATGACGCCTCGTTGACTAAAAATAATGATCCTAAATTGAATTGATTTGTAAAGAAATGCAGTGGTGCCATACTTTTCCCTTGTAATTATAATACAGATGATTCTTAAGAAGAACAAAGTTTGAAGGTTACCACATTTTAAAATGCACATCTATGGCCCTGCTCAGCTGTGTGCTGCCAAAGCACACAGGTTAGAAATGAGCTGAGGTGGCAGAGTCAAGGTCCAGAAAAGCCTATTTATTTATTTATTTATTTATTTATTTATTAACTTCAGGTAGAGCACAGACTCTCACAACTGTTATCTCTGCATGTGGGGCTGATGCTCTGAATCACAATGGTGAAACAGGCACAAGCTGAAAGTTTAGTGTTCTCATAAGACAGATAGTCTTTCCTTCTAATACTGCAGGAGGGGAAAATGATAATTGTGAAATACTGTTTCTGCCTCCTAACAGGACATGCTGCCCCTTGAGATTTAAGAAAATACCTGCCTGCTGCTTCTTCCCCGTTACCTCCTAAGAATAAACTTAGATACACAAGTATCCTTTTTAAATTTCACGATGGGAAAGACAGGCCTGCTCCACCAGCCCCTGCTCCCTCTCTGCATGTGCGTGTGAATCGCTGCTATTTCTCCCTATACTTTTTGGCATGCTCCAGCCCTTGCTCACCGGTTTATCCCCCTCCTGCCCCCGGGCATTATAGTTCGTAGTGGAGAAGGAAAGAGGAGCAATGAAGAGAAGTCGACCAACAACCAGTGGAGCTTATTAAGGTCCCTCAGCTCACACATCCGATTTAGAACACATCTGGAGTTCAGCTGTGAGCAGCAATAACTTGGCAAACCAACCTGTGCTGAGCACCAAGGTGCTGCAGCCTGGCTGGCTGGTGGTACATGAGCTGCCTGCTTTTGAGTTAAACTTTGATGCCTCTGCAATACGCTGCAGATACTTCTGGGACCGCAGAGTGGGTATTGCTGCCCTTTGCCATTCACCTTCTGTTCCTCATTTGCAAAATGGGTCTGGAGCTCTCGGCTCTAAGTGATGTTGTAAGGAGAAGCACATAAAGCATTTTAATGAGGGCTCTAGTAAGTAATCAGTCTTCTCTTATCGTTCTCATGCTTGTGTGTGTCTAACACATTTATGGAGAGAAGAAACGTTTGTTGGCCGTAACCTCTTCCATGTACTACGTTCTTTCTCAGTCTCCAGTCCCCACAGCTGACTGTTTACATGTTTCTGTGAACCTCTGTCTTTAAATAAAACCGCACAGAGACCGCAAGCCACTCTTGATGAGCAGACACATTTATTCAGGTTCTCTTCAGGCGTATGAGACCCAAAAGAATAAAGTTCCTCAGAATGTATTTGTCAAGAAG
Source organism: Oxyura jamaicensis (assembly GCF_011077185.1). Classification (NCBI taxonomy): domain Eukaryota; kingdom Metazoa; phylum Chordata; class Aves; order Anseriformes; family Anatidae; genus Oxyura; species Oxyura jamaicensis. The sequence goes on from NC_048893.1 coordinate 87,489,504, forward strand.
ATGAGCACTCAAGATAAACAATGTAGCAGAGGCCAAAAGAGAAATTAAAACAGGACATTCCCCCCATCTGGTTTGCTTAAGCAAAATCAGATGGATTTGACTCTAGGGACCTCAGGACTGGAGCTGCCTTTTTTTTTTTTTTTTTTTTTTTTTTTCAATCCATGTATATTGGAACTGTATTTGCAGTTCATATGAAACTGTAGGTGCTACCCTTAGTTTTTCTTAAATGCTCACTGTATTACATAGGCTCTTTATGCTATTGCTGCTTCTGCATTCATTACTTGCTCTGAGTAAATGCAATCCATAAACTGTTTTTAACCCCATTACCACAAGCACACCCTCTATGCCTTTAATTACAGCAGCTTTCATGAACACATGCCTTTGCAGTCTGCGATGCCATAAAGAGATGAAACTACTTAAGTAAAGGGCCACATTTCTTTGTCCTGCTATTGTCATGTATCCTGGGTTGGATCACTGTTTTGTATGTTTTGGGGCCACCTGAAAATGCCTCAGTTCTGGACAGTAACTATTAACTCCAGTTTAAAAACCACCAGAGTAAGCTTTTGATTTGTTTTTATCTAGTAAAGATGTGCCAATCAGTCTTCGTCCTGAAAGGCTTGAGTCCATCTCCAGCTGCCCACATTAAGGCTCAGCTGCTCAGGCTGTGCCCTACTTTTGGGGTTCGTGCTGACTTTACAGCTAGGTGCTGCTCATGAAACAGGGAAAAAAGAGCTAAAACGGCTGGTTGAAAACAGCCTCTGAAAGCAGTGGAAAGCTTGGCGCTTGCACAGTTGTACAAAGGAAATACCGTTATTCCTAAGGACAAGTTACTGTTTCTACAGTTATAATTTAACACGTTTTTCTCTTTAGCACCAAAGCCACATGCTGGTGTACATCTAGGCTCAAAGCAAGCACATTATCGGGCAGCTCAGGGACAGTCAGCTGGTGTGAGCAATACTACTAGCTTTGTAAGCTTTGCATGGAGCTCTGTTTGATTCCCTGCTGCAGTCTGTAGTGGATGAAGTGGACTTGATATTTTAAACCCATCTTTTCTAATGCAAATCCAGATAGAGTCACCTTAACTATTTTGTGGCATTAATCAAACAGACGATCAGATGTTTATGAATCCTTATTTGTAACCAAAATAAAAAATGGATTGATAACAAATGTATTTATAAAATCAAGCCCGTAGTATCTCAGATGTTTCAGCAGTGCATCTAAAGATCAAATGCTTCTTATCGATGCATACGTAGTTAGCTACTGACAGGTACTACAGGCAATTCAGGTATTTGCTGGAGCAGTTTTTGAGCAGTGTGGGAAATGCATTGGGTTTTCCTGGGAAGTCAAAGCTTTGGGAGCGCAGATGTCTCCTTACTGAAGCTGCCCCTTGGTGGCGTGAGCGATCCACTCGAGCACAGGCACGGCCCGGACAGTTGCTTGAAACCGTTTTTAAAGCAAAATAATAAAAGCACATCCTCCTAATTTTTCTTTATTTGGGTGCTACGGGTGTCATAGCTACACCTTCACCTAGTGTTTGCTGGGGCACAGCTGTGTTACGGTGCCTTCTAGTTAGAACAATCATGTCATGATCAATGATAAAGATATTTCTTTGTGACAAAGGTAGAATCTTGTCAGTGTTCATCCCGTGTCTTTGGATGAGGAGGGTTCTGTCTTCTACCAGTTATTTTGATCACCTACAGACAGCTTGTTTAAAAAGAGCATATTCCTTGTTTTGGCCAGGGCAAATCTGATGAAACCTGACTATTACCAAATATAGAATCTTAGAATTGTGTATGTTGGAAAAGACCCTTGAGATCAAGTCCAGCCATCAAGCTACCCGTACCTTGTCCCATCGCTAAACCACTTCCCTTAGTGACACGTCCCCCCCACATCTCTTAAAGACCTCCAGCAATAGGGACTCCACCACTTCCCTGGGCAGCCTGTTCCAATGGTTGACCACCCTCTGCATGAGGAAATTCTTCCTGATATCCAATCTAAACCTCCCCTGTGGCAATTTGAGGCTGTTTCTTTGCATCCTCTCATTTGTCACCTGAGAAAAGAGACTGACATATCTTTCCTCTTAGCCCTTTCTGTCTTTCCGTCTTCTAGTTTTTGTGTAGTTTTTCAGATGTTTTAAATCTCTTGTTCATCAGAAGGCAAGGGGCTTTGTTTTCTGTCTAACCCAGAAGTGGACTGAAGTGGAAAGTGCTCTGCTGAGTGCATCAAAACCTTTCTGCTGGTTGGTAGAAAGTGTTGAACACCAGCCCTTTGATGTCAATCTTTCCATATTTAGGGAAGAAAGGGAATGAGTTTTGTAGAGTCTCTGCAGTTCCTACACAGTTATACTTCCCATTTAGGGGGTCATACTCATTCCTGTCTAGGTTTAATCACACGCAGAAGGGTGTTTGTACCTCATACTTGACCACTGTAAGAGGAGGTCGCATTATGCTGCTGTTCAGGCATTTATTCTGTTCCATTCAGCATTACTAAACTTAAGAGCAAAATCCTCCATCTATAGGTAAAAAGTGAGGGGGAAGAGGAAGTGCAAAGGAGAGGGAAGTGAAAGGAGGAACATCTGGATAGAGACACTGAGCACCTGTGTGGGTAGCCACTACACTTTTAAGCCAGGAAGAACGGACACCTGGTTTCGGGTGCAGTAAAGAAAATTCAGCTTCTCCAAAAATTCAGAACTCAACAAAAAAGTATGTTTTGTATCTCAAGACACTAAAACACCTGCCTCAAGAAGGATGTGAAGGTCTGCTTCACAGCAGCTGGAAGAGTTTCTGCCTGAGTTTGGAGGACAAAGTGCACAGAGCTCCCAGGCATCTGAGGCTGGGAGCAGCTCCCTGGTGATGCTGTTGGCTGCACCAGCAGGAGGGGCAAGGAGCCCCCCAGGTGCCTCACAGCACCCGCAGGCACGACATGGGCTCCAGTGTTTGGCACTTGTAACGCGCACGCAGACTCCCACTTTGTGATCCCTGAGATGCACAGGGATGCAGAGACAGGAACACAAAGTACAAGCCCCTTTGGGAGGTTAAATGAACACATTTCACAAGAAATTAGCCAGTGCCTGGATCACCCACTGTCCTATTTTTACTATTTAATCCTTTTCACACTCCTAAGAGGTCTCTGGAAATTCCCTTTCCCATGAGATGCACCCAAAGACAAGAAGAATGGGATTTTTTTCTTTTCCTAGTTTGATTGAGGAGTACATGCCTGAAATAGTGGAAGTAGCAATTTCACAAAAAGCAGTGATTGCACTCACTTCCGAAATAAATAGGTAATAAAACTCTTTAGATTTCTGAGATCGTATATCTCCAGGAAAACAGTCTCGGCTTGGTTTAAATTTACTATAGTCCAGGAAATAAAAACGTCATCATCCATATTTCACAGGCCAGAGTTAAGTCTTTCCTAGGGAAGATAATACAATAATGTCCAGAGAAGAGAGTGAACTCACTGCAGGCAAAAACTGTAATCTAAATAATAATAAATTACACTCCTCCAACTCTCTGTTGGTTCAGCTACAGACTGGAAGAGATTTCTCAGAAAAGCATTTGACGTTTTATTGTGACAATGCACTGGATGGAAAAAGACTATCACCTGTGAAGAGTTAACATTTTAGGACTCTTCCTCCCCATGCTAAATTCAATATTTCATTTTCAGCAACAAAGCTGCCAGCCACTTGGATTAGCTGAAGCTGGGTAAGCCTTTTAGATTATCACATGTCACATGAAAAAATACCAGGGAAGCTGGGGCTGAGTAAGTGTTAAAGCTTTGTTAGGATGGCGTGTCCTCAAAAATAATCGCAGATGCCAAAGACAGAGCTTTCCGACTTCTTTCAGGCCAAGCAGAGATGCCAAGTATACAAAGTTGGAAGCCGTCTATCTTTTTTATTTCTTCCTTATTATTTGCATGATACTGTGCAGACAGCAGAGACAAAATACCAAAAATGCCTGAAATCCTTATGACCTTTCACTGCAAACTGTGAACTTTGTCCGCTAAACTCAAATTTCTATGTACACTGCCAGCACAGGCTCCATGCTGTTGCTTTTTCTTCATCTTCCAGTTTATCGTGTACCGGGGGACAGCTTCCCAAGCACTGGGCAGGAGGGGGAGCCTGAGCACATTCCAGACCCCTTTGCAGGTTCAAAATACTAAGTCTCCGTGCTGCGGATTGCTTAGAAATACCTGTAAGGCGAGCAAAGCAGCATGAAACATGCTGTTTGCACACAAAGCAAGTATTCTACAGCCATCAGCTGGTGCGGCTCACATTCCCGCGTGTGTGCTGATGCCACGGTGCTGCCTAGCTGGCCCCGTTTACGCCGTCTCCCATTTACGCCAGGAATACTCAGGCTACTGTAGAGCAAACGGTCCAAAAATGTGTTCAGTAAACAATTGTGTCAGCTTCTCAACTAAAAGGTCTCTGATTTCAGCTTTGTGCTCTGGTATTCCTCCACCCTGGTAAATCATGAGCTAGACTGCTGCAGAGAATAAGTACAGAGGGAATTTCAGATAGATGAAGTAGAAAGGGATCCTGTGGAAGACTGCCATGAACTCTAATATTGGACACTGTTTGCACACCTATTGCAATTGAGAAAGGATCAATATAACCTTGTTACTTAAACAAAATCCAACAACTGCATCAAAATCCTTTGAAACTAAACAGAAGGTTGAAATATGTAATAGATACTTTAGCTGAAAGTTCACTTACTAACCTGATAGATTCATGGGCTACCATTACTAACTGGGTAATCCTTTTGCGTGTATTTCAAGTTCTATTCTGCACTGTGGTAACATTCTCTGAACATTACAAGACAATCTTCCTGTGTCTGAACCCCCTCGGTCTAGAAAACTGGTCAAAACCGTGACATTTCTGTAGAGACTCCTGCATAGAAAATGCACTGATGTTTCCTAAAGACTCAGTGAGTTCGCAGGGAATAATTGCGCTGAGAAGTTATGCCAGTGGGGCTTTTGAAAGAAGGCGTTTGCTAAATGCTACTTATCCCTGGACAGAGAAGCTCCGGGAAGACATGTGGAATGCGTTTGCAACGTGGACACAGCAGCTATATGCTCTTTCAGTTGCTGTTACTGAACTCTCTGTTATCAAACCATACCCTTCAGCACATAGCCAGGAGGATTCATGCTTAATGCAAAGCCCATAAAAAGACTTAACCGTTTCCCCAATCAGACAGGCACGTTTCGCTGGTCTTCCATGGACTTGCTGTTATCAGGATAGAAATCTGCCTTTCTTCAGCCTAAGCACCTTGAGTTAGCTGCTTCTCACACTGCAGAGGGACAGCCCCTGCACATCACCAGGCAAAATGCTTCCGGTGACTTTTCCCTGCAGACCAGAAGCAAGCTTGTGTGTGTGTGAGGGGGCCTGGGTAGCCAGAGCAGCAGAGAATTACAGAGCAGCAGGTCTTGCAGGGCTCTGCTTTGCACAGCCTGGGGTTGTAAACATGTCCTCATTATTGCTGACAGCAAGCAGGAGTTATCCCCAGCGTAGCCCCGACTTGTATGATTTGTGGAGGCAAGTTCATCTTGTTATTCCTCAGTGTTCCTCAGTACCAGAGCTTTATGTGTCAATTATCACTACTAAAGCCCTAAAGAAGCCCCTCTTCGTCAAAACACAGACAAAAGCAACCCTTGGGTTTATGCACAATAATATTTGGATTAGTTCAAGAAACCTCATTTGCCAATAGGAAAAGAGAAGTAAATGTCTACGCTATTGAATATGCTATGCTTGGAAAGGATTATTTCTTCTGTAATTCCTCTTTAATTTCCTCCCATCAGAACTGCTGAGAGGAATCTGAAGCTAGCTTTTGAGGAGAGACAGAAGGAGTTCGTCCACTGATTTATTTAAAAAAATCAATGGACCTTGAAATGTAAGATAACATTTCTATAAACACATGAGTAATATGAGGTTTAAATTCCACTAAAAATCATCTAGGGCTTCCAACTCCCCAGTTCAGACAGAAAAGGAAGACTAGCAAACTAATCCGTATTGTAGATAAACAGGGATTGAATGGAGTTACATAGGGCACAAGAAAATGATGAGGAAACTGAGGACAGAGAGGAAGACTGTTGATGGGGTTTAAACATGGAGAAGCATAAAAGGCCGTGGAATAAAGGATAGACAAAGAATATCAGCCTATACAAACTGAAATGTTACTTTCACTCACCTAGATTTGCCTTTGATTTTGAGGGAAAATCACATAAATAACTTGATCACCTGACTCATTGCCTATGAGTTCAACATAACAGGTTTCTGTGTTCTTCTCTCTGATCAGATTACGAAGTGTCTGAAGTTAAACTAGACTACTCGTTCTGGTAACCTTTCTGAATAGTTTTGCTTTCTTCATTACAATTGTCTTTTTTCAATTTAAAAATATTATTCAAATACCACATTTGGGTGGGTAGTTACTGCCATGACACTGTGTAGAAAACCAAAGCAATCTGAAGCAAGCTAGACAATCTGAGTACATTTTTAAAATACCATATTGCTTAAATAAAATAAACTTAAATCCCTTAGTCTAGCAATTACTTTCAGATGTTTGATTGTTTATTTTTAAAGAGCTGTCATATCATCCATTTAGAACTGACGAACACTATTTTGATATCTTCACGAGTTTTCTCTAACATCTGCTCCCTTCCATACATCGTGAACTACACACTCATCTTCATTGTCTCTTGTATTTATCTTAATTTCACTGTATTTTATTTTATTGGATGAAAAAACTTAGAAGAGCTGTTTGTGGCAAGATTTAGTTACAGGAAACCCAAAAACTAAGCCCCAGTTTCAGCTGAGACAATTAGACTGTTGATTTTGGTAGGAGCTCAGGACTTCTATTGGACCCAAATGCCTTTCAAGTCTAATTGCCAGTTGATGCTCAAGTCTAAAATTTTTCTGTATTCTTGCTACAGATATTGGGCTTTGTTTCCCTTTAATTTGAGGGATATTTCTATCCAGATCTGAATGTTTTGCTGAAATTATTCTCTATTCACTGGAATAGATTAAAACGAAAAGAGAAAAAAAAAAAGGAAATAATAACATTTTCCAGAACTCTCAACCATTTCTTAGGCTTTTTTTTTTTTTTTTCCTTCTTATTTCTCTGTGCTTCGATATCTCTGTATTGTTGAGTACAGTGTTTGTTTTTCTCAATGCAATTTTGCCATGCATGAAATGTAGCAAGTGCTAGTTTGCACTTAACTGTTGCTTTTTACTGTCTGGTGTATATGTTTAATGGTCTGTATTCCTATTTCACCTGCTGTATGTGAAGGACTCTGAGGTTTTTTGAAGTGATCTATTGTATTGTATAACACTGGAAAATCTCTCTCAAAAGGTTTGAAGAAATTACTAATAAAAATAGCAGTGCTCTCGTAGAGTGTGTTAATCAGCTGCTATATAACCTCCACAGCCAAGTTATCAAAATCCACTGCCGTTCTTGGATGTATGTTTTATTGCTAGGTGGATTGGGCTCTAAAACTTTCTTATAGATGCTCTGGGAGAACTTAAATACCAGCAGGAATGCATTTTATACTCTCTTAATGTTTTATGGGCTGGGACCTTGGGCTATATGGTTTCTTCTTTTTATTTTGTTCTCCTGTTTTCCTTTATTTTTGTGTTACCCCGGGATAGCACCCAGGACTCCAGCCTAGTGGGTCTCAGGGCCAGCTCAGACAGCTGGCAGCCGCCGAGCATTGAGCCGTGGGCAAGGCCGCCCCGGTGCCCAGAGAAGCCCAGTGGATTCTCCAGGTGAGGTGTCTGCCAGGGCTGGTGTCTGGAGCAGTGTACTTGTGGAGCCGTGCTTGTATTGACTCCGCTGGTTCCCTTTCAGACAGATTCTGCAGGATTTCTCTGCAAGAGAGGCGCACGACCGAACGTGGCGCTCGTCTTCCCAGAGAGCTGTTGAGAAAGTCTGAGGAATTTAAGTGATTAATTCGTAACATTTGGATTCTTTTAATTAGCCATCTAGAAACCAAAACAGAGTGTAGGACACTAATGCAACGTAGCTTGTTAAGCAATAATGCATTTTTTCTTCCAAAAGTCACACTTGATAACAAACAATAGTCATAAGCATAAGATGACTGTGGATACTATGAGCTAATGTCTAGTTGTCAAAAACTTTTCCATTAGGGCTCCAAATGATGTTTAACATATTCTTCCCGTTATTGAGCTAAACTAAACATTGCATTAAACATGGATTTCCAAATGAATGTTACTGCTGTTTGCCTTCACATCTGCATACACATGGATTCAGACACATGTACATTTGTATTTTGGATATTGAAAGTACATCAATGGCATATTTCACTATATTCCCAGGGTAAAATGGTTTTTCATCCCTTTTTAATAAAACCCATCCTTAATCTTTCCTGACTGTAAAAATAGATTTTTAAAAGTTTTTTTTTTTTTTTTAAGAAAAAAAAAGTTACATGTAATTTCCTATTAAACTATGAAGAGTGCCTGAAAGAGTAGATTTTCTTTTAATCTAGGAAAGAAGATGCTGAGGATAATCACCAAAGTATGTGTACAATATATTTTTCTACTCAAAAATCAAAAGCTTTGGTGTGTAGCAAACACTTGAATAACCTACCAAATCCTATTTTGTGCTTGCTTTAAGACAACTTCTGTTTTAAGCCTTTTTACTTTTGTTCTGACATTATGCATAACTCATTCAGGATTTCAAAGCTGGATATACTTACATTTAGATATCAGGACAGGGCAGAAGAAGGACAGCTTGTTTGCTTTTCACTGTAAGAGACCTAGGTTTCCTGTCTGTGTAAGGCCCGGTGTTATTTTGTTGATTTTAAGTTGGTCCCTAGAGGGAAAAGAAAGCTTTTAAGAAATTTATGAGCACAGTAGTCTTTTTTTTTTTTTTTTTTCTCTCTTTCAGAAATGTTAAGGAAATTTGCCCAAGATTTTAAAACATAGTGGCGTAGCATAGTCTTTTCATTCCATGTTCAGGCTTCTTACTCAAGGTCTGCTGTTCAGAAGTATGACAACCTGGCAGCTTGTTCCCTCTGAGTAGCCTCTTTAGTTACTCAGTGCTTGCGAAAACTGATGTAGCAATTTGAATAAGGGACTAAAAATCCTAATGTTTGGTATTTTTGTTGGCAATCCTGTAATAATTAGGCTGTAAATCAAAATCTGGGTTTGGATTTCAAGAAAAGCTCCTTCAGTCTTGTTCCCACCCTTCTGGAGAGATGCTGTGTAGCTCTTTTCAGATTAATAGGTGTAAAATTATCAGTTTGAATGACTGCTGAAAAACATTTACTTATTCTCAACTTTCTCCAAGTGTGTTGCCCCCTCAAAAATGTACATGCAAACCCTTCCTTGCCATGTGCAACATACGGACATCAGTTCCCAAGGGGCTCGGACTGATACATGAGCTGCTTGGAACCGCCATATGAAGTCCCGAGCACAACTGTGCTCATGAAGGTGCAACAAAGGGAGCAACAGGCAGTGCTGGCATCCAACGTAAATATAAAACATGCATGTTTTATGGGCTAATCACTCTCAGGCTACTGCTACCAAGATACACATATTTCACCTCATCCACATCCCACGGGCAAGACTGGGAAGACTCTGTGATTTGGTGTACTCGCTGCCACTGAGATGTTCAGGGTTTGGTCTGATAAAGCCCTGACCCATGGTTTCTGGAGACCTGTGCCCTACTGGGGCTTGAGCACGTGCTTGAGTGCTTTGCTGGACAAGGGCTGGCGAGAGCCCAGTGCCTCTCTGTGTCACCCTGCCCTCAGCTGCTGACAGTGTGATCCTTTTGCTACTCAGCAGCCATTGTGCACAAACCCATGGATGAGTAGAAAGACAGCTCTCTGATAAGCAGGGTGGTGTTTTTCACATGCTGATTGGCTTTGTGGTTGAAATTTGAGGTATTTGGCCTAAGATCTTCCTGGCCTATGTTTTGCCTCTCCAAAGTCACTGGTTTCCCTAGCAGCTAGAGCAGCTCCAGAGAGCCACACACACCCAAAGGTCTCTCTCTCTCCATTTACTTGAAGCATTTTGTCAGCCAGGCCAAAAGGAAAATTCAAGAACAGCAACTTCAAACGTCTGTGCAGATGAACTTCAGCAGTGGCACCTACTCCAGGGCCCGGTGTGCCCCAGGGGTCTGTGCCCCAGGTGGCCCTGCTGCCACCAACCTTTGATAACCTTAGAGGGAGAAAGCATCTGTTGAGAGAGGAGAGTCGAAAAGCAATATTGATTTTGCAGGGGAAACCTGCAGTTAGCTTGACTGTTTTATCTCAGATTTATTCCAGGGCCCCCATGAAAAGTACCTGGCTGCTCTCCAGGCCCTCTGCTGCAGATTAGGGTGACATTAGTGGTGACAAAGCTTTCTGGCCTCTAGTATCAAATTTATTTTGAAGAATCTCTGTTCTGACGACCAACCAGCTCAGCTCTCTGGCAATGCCAGACCTAGTGCTGGCCTGTGGTTGCCCTTGTGTTGGTAGATAATCTGGGGTGATTTTCTCCTGCTGTGCTGCTGCTGGGGAAGCCACCACGATGGATGTCCCAGTGCCCTGACACTGAGATTTAAGAGAGATACCTCACAGTGTTCTTACATAAAAACCAAAGGCTTCTGCTTGAGATGGTTGCTTGAAAAAGGGGAAGGAATTAAACAATAGTCCTTCAATATTTTCTTGCATTTAAATGGTTTTATTCTACTTTCAAAGAAAAATACATGGAGGAAGTATAGAAGTGAAGATAAGTGAGAGCAAAAATGCAGCAAGCATCTGTCCTTCCAGACACTCAAGGACTTCACAGGAAAATCTTGAAAGAAGGAAAACAAAAAGGAAGAAGGTGGGGCTCTTTTCAGTGGTACCCAGCGACAGGACAACAGGCAGGGGACACAAGCTGAAACATGGGAAGTTCTGGCTGAACATGAGAAAACACTTCATTGTGTGTGTGATAGAGCACTGGAACAGGCTGTCCAGAGAGTCTGCACTAGAGGGGATTGGACTAGATGATTTCCAGAGGTCCCTTCCAACCTCAGCCACTCTGCGATTCTGTGAGTGATTTCAATAGTCCAAGAGAAAAACAATTTCACACCCCATTATCAAGGTATAGGAGATAATTCCCAAGGACTGTGGATTATTTGCAATTGGTTTCATTCAATTCATTGAGCTGGATAAAGCAAAGTGCATCTGGCATCTTTCCTGAGAGGACTCAGCCTGCAGAGCAGAAATCACCAGTTCTGCTGCCGTTTGCAGCATAGTTTTATGAAGTGTAGCTTTTAATTATTTATCCTGCCAACCAGGCCTTCTCCTTTAAGCTGTGAGTCAATAATTCAGACCACATCTACATTCATTCATCACTTTCAGATACGGCTCCGGGCTCCCAAGTTCAGCTCTGGAGACAAACTTCTCCACAGCTTGCAGGTGCTTAGGGCTGGGGCTTTGGCTCAGCTTCTCGCACAGATGAAGGGAAGTCACGAATTCAGAAGTAGCTTTGAATACTTAGCAAAACGGGGAGCTGCCAGACTGGAGGGGATGGCAAGCTACTTTGCCTGTGCCTGAAGAGAGAGGGATTAGGCGTTCCAGCTGCACAGCTCATTCCTGCTTGCTGTTTGTACCATCCATGTCGCTGTTACTGCTTTTGTGGGATTAGAGGGCGGGTGAAGGGGTGCCAGCTTGTACCAGCGGGCCCCGGTACAGCAGCAGTCACATCTGCCCTTTCTACCTCCAGCGGCAGAAGGATTTCCCTGGCTTTCTGCCCTGCTCCCATCCTAATTCCTGTTAATTCAAACCACAACTGACCCCTTGTTGGCAATCAAGAAGGTACAGAAAAATGTGTAGATGGTGATGGGGGAGAGAGAAGTGAGGGGAAGGAAAGAAAAGAGGTGGTTCAACTGTAGGAAAAGAGAAAGTGCCCTGCCCTCTCACATCCTCCCTGCACACTGTCCTCTTGGTCCTCAAAAAGCCCCCATAACATCCCAGACAGTCCCTACCCTTCCACATCCCACGTCACCAACACTGCCCCTGCCTTCCTCGCCTGCTCCAGGGAACCCTGCTGACAGTTAGGTTTTGCTGCACAGTGTAGCCAACAAAAAGCCAGATTCTGGCTCCTGATGATTTTTCTGAGGGGAGCTCCTGGCTGTTTTGAGGTGGTGTTCTCTCTGTGCCCTTCCAATATTATTATTTTCCTGCTCTTTGTGTCCTGAGACCAACGACTGAATGTGCATTCTTCCACTTCTTTCGGACCTGAAAACCCATATGGTGCAATGTTTTTTTTCTAACCCCCAAAATAAATCTCATAGAAGGTTTCCTAATGATAAATTTCCTGCCTCCCCTGTGTCATTCAGTCACATGAAGATCCTGATATATGGGTTAGGACTACATGAAGATGTTCCAAGCTGAAAGCCAAGTGTTGGGGAACATGAAGCAACACAAGGCAGTCTTTTTAGCTTTGGAGTCAATAACGCCCAATAAGGCTTCCTGGAGAAGCAAGGGAGAGAGGGAATATGAAAGACAGAATGAGAGAAATCATTCCTAAGAAGAAACTTAAGCATTAGATTTCCTGACTGGTACAGTTTCATTTCATTGCTCTGCTGTTAAGAACAGTTGAGTGCAAACCTATTGCTGAAAGGAGAGGGGAGAATTTATTTTCTGTCTACAAAATCTTCAAATATAGGAGGTGGCATGCATTCTCCTCTCTCTCCCATTCCGCTGGCTGCAGGTATTTCCCAGGCCTGGAAAACAGTATTTTGTGTTTTCTATTCAAGTACAGAAAGGCAACAGCAGAAAGGCAGAAAATAGCTGGATTCTCTGTTTTAACAGAGAAACAGCATGACCCCTAGTTCAGTTAAGTAATCACATAAATATAAATTCTATTTTGAGCATATACTTGAGTCCTGCTGATTCAATATTCAGCCCAAATGCAAATGACTTTTGTGGAATGAGGTTTGCATTGAACTGGATCTACTTAGTAAAGTATTTCAATCTGGTCTCGGGGAGAAAAGAGGAATCTGGTCAATTGCTGCAAATGCTTCCGTAGCAAAACTGCTGCTGTATGCATTGTTTGGGCTATTTTCTACTGAATTTTTAAAATTTTTGTGAGAGAACTACTGTGGAATAGAAGTCTGGGTCTGGAGCAAAGTTGCAGCAATGTGCACACATAATTATGTCTTTTGAAACCCGCTACGTAGGGTTTCCTAAACAGTACCAGAAAATGTTGACATCCGGGAACTGACATTTGCAATTTCAAATGCCAGCTTTCCAGGCAAAATTAGTGTCCTTGTAAATGTTTCAGTATCAGACTTGGGACTCGCTTTGGACAAGCCAGTCCACAAACTCTAAACATATATATATATATATATTTGCCATTTATTATTTCCTTTTCCAGTGTTCCAGGGACTGACAGCTGTGGTTTTTAAAGCTAGGAAGTAGTAAATAGAAATAGTGTGTTTTAAAGTGTCTATTATGTTTAATTACAATACATAAAAGTTGCTTTTATTTATAATTCACAATTTTCTCCTGCCATTGCCCTTTTTTTTTTTGTTTAAAGTACCTGTGATTCCCATCCTCCCTTTTACAAAATACACAAATACTTTTACATAACCACAACTTTCCTCTAGACACGCACCAAAATACAGAGTAGAGGATATGAGAATTACTTATGACAGATGAGTCACATTAATATTTTGTTCTAGGCCATGAGAAAAATGAGACACAGGGGTAGGAATCAGTACAGATCAAAACCCTTAGCACATTATGATCCAAAACCACAACCATCTACTGAGGTGCAAAATGTTCTTTTTTCACATAAAATGTGAGAAAAACACAAAGAGTTTCGTACTGCAGATGCTGGCGGCACACAATGTTGCAATTATTCTGAATATTTTGAGATGTTTGAATCAAAACCAAGACTTTAAGCAACACCGAGGTAAAAGTATTTTTATGCCTTTCCACCAAAAAAGAAATAATATTGTGTATGGTTGCCGCAACTGCTTCAGAAACAGTGTGCCAAATTTCTACCAGTGACTGATAATAAAAACAGAAGAGGGGAATGTCATGACATCCTCTGTCCTTACTCCTTCCTCATCCTAACTCCTGTTATGTTTGTCTGCCTTCTGTGCTGCTGGAAAGATCTTGGATGTACTGTTCTTGGAAAAGGATCACTCTGATCGCCTCTTACTGCTACTTTCCTACTACAGTTCATGTGGCTAACTCACGCTGGGTATGGGGCATGTACTAGAGGTCAGTAGGTAGGGTCGGTTCCATTGGGTATATTCTCAGTCATTACCACTTGCTGTGAGACTTCAGGGGAAATGTTAACCAGTGTGTCTGATGTGATCAAGTAGTAACGTCTGAAATTTAGTCACCACTGGAGGAACCAAGTCTCCTGTTCCCTAAGACCTAAGTCAACACTTCCTCCGTACCCTCTTTTTGGCCTGGTATTCGTGGAGAGCTCTGGTCAGCAAAATGCTGGGGTTCTGCACAAGCTCTTAGCACCCACTGGGGAAGGACCTGCTCCTTTTGGTGCAGGAGGAGGCAGGCAGCCACCTCTGCCCAAACAGACCTTGAGACCTTCTCTATGGGGTGCGCAGCAGGTGCTCCAGGTGGGACCCGACAGAGGCTCTGGGCTGCCAGGCCCAGGCCAGTAAAATATTTTGGCGTGGGGGTGATTTAAGCATGCACGTGGTGGCGTGTATTCCCCTGGCTGTGGTAACTTCAGTGTTCATGGGCTGGAAGCTCTGTGCAATTAATTACTCTGCAGGGCTTCAGCTGGGCTGTGTTTCTCATCACAAGAGTGACTGAGGTAGGTAAGTGTTAGCCCTGCTTCATGGCACTTGTTTGCTCTTCCAGCTACAAGTGGGGGCCCTGCTCTTGCCCGCTGCCCTCCACATCTGTCCTTCGCCCGTGTGCTAACACAAGGAGCTGCTCACGGTGCATACCAGCGTGGGGCTGGGCTGCTTTTGTGCCACCTTCTCCTGCTGTGCAGGAGAGTTTAAACACGGAAACCGAACACACAGTTCATGGAAAATCAACATGAAAGATTAGGGATTAAAATTTAAAAACTTAATGGGTGGTCTTATCCAGACAATTTCCACAGACTGTACTGAAAGAAATACATGGCTAAATAATAAGGAACCAGCACAATGCTTTGAATATCTAGCTGTAAAAGTGTTACCTTCAGCCAATGAAAGCACGGTCTCAATTTTCTCCATTTTTAATTTGCCTAAGGATTTTTTCTACCTTCTTAATTAATGCAGTCTTTCAGACTTGTTCTGCAGGTACAGGACGCGTTTCTTATCATCCAATATCAGTCACTATTCTTTGTGATCAACCTTTTACAGGCTGTTGGGCTACGGTTACAACTTGCATGCAAATAGGTATAGATGTTGCACTTCATTTAGTCCAGGAAAATTGAGTGATTGGTTTATGCTTGCCAGGCAGACTGTGAGCCACTTGCATTGAGGTAAATGTAGGTTACAACAGGTGACTTCTTTAGTGATACAGGGAATATCACAAGATGTGCTTTTGGTTAACAGTGGTTTGTAACTGTGATAAGTTTCCCAGGTTTTCAGCCAAAGCAATTCCTACAAAAACCACCTCCCCAGAAGAGGTTTGTAGGAGCACGCTGAACTGCAATTACAGAGCAGGCTGAAAGTGCCAAGGAGATTATAGGGAGGTATTATTGGTCCAGACTAAAATTTTGCCAGGCCTCCAGGACAGAATTAAGTATCACTGTGTTTTTCTCTCTGGTCTGTTTCTACACCATGAACTTGGACAGAATTTCAAATTTATGATGAAATCTAAGCTCTGTTAAGACTACTGAATTTCTTTCTTGAAATTTTTCCTGATTCTAACTAATACATGCTAAGATTTGCTACTGCCAGCCAAGACTAGCTATTTCTGGGAGAGGTACCTGTAAAAGGAAACGTTAGGTATAAAGGGCATGGGATAATTTTAGGCAGGTTATTTATGCATGCCTTTTTAAAAAAGAAAAAAAAAAAAAAGAAAAGTAAACTTTCCATTTTGTTACTGCTGCCAATCTCAACAAACCAATTCTTTATCCATTCTGGAATTTTTATCAGCTTAATCTCATGTTATAAAGAAAAGTGAAGTGAAACGCACATTTTTGATATAACGTAATAAAATGTCAGAACACGTAACTTGCTAGTACGGTGTGCAATGACCAGCATGCTCTATTACCACAGGAACAGGTCATTTACCTTGCCCTGGTTGGCACTAGCCAATTCTTGCTGCTTGGTTTGTTTCTTTGGCTGAACCACCTGAACCACACTATATCTTTTCATGTAATTTACCGTAAAAGGCTGAGCTGTAGCCATAAGGACTATGCTAACCTCTGAGTAATACACTTGAAAGAATTGTCCTAAAAATCATAAATATAATCATAATGAAATATCTGAACAGAGAAGAGCCTTGGCAGTCATCTGAGTACTGTGTATGGACAGAAACAAACAAGCAAGCAAGTAAATTCTGTCCTCCATTGCTGATACCCAAATAACTGAATGTTGGACACTGTCCATCTTTGATCTTTGGCAAACGGGTAAGGCTTAAAGGAGATGAACTTTCTAAACAGTTTCTATGGTAACATTACAGAATGTCACATCACAAAATAAAGAAAAATCTTTTTTTTTCAGCTCTCTAGGGAGCTGAGTTGATAAAGTAACTAAACATGCATCTTATTTATTTTTGAGAGTTACTGAGTGGGGGTAATCATGGAAATCGGGTTACGTGCAAGATCAATTCCTTTGCTGAATAAGGATCTTAAATTAAAATCATGGAAATTCTCCCCATACTTAGCAGACAGCAAAATATCAATTACAGAAAAACATTTCTATTTTGTTCGACATCGTTCTTTCTCTAAGGTAAATACTTCTCAAGCAGATTTGTATTTCCCACTCAGGCTGGGATGAGGAAATGACAAGGAACTATTATTGATCAAGTCTACTATTATTAATCAAAAAGTACATATGTTTTATTTGTGTATTTCATCAGAAAGTGAAATGCTTTTAGGCTTATAGAGGAAAAAGTACTGAGAATATGTCCAAAACCACCCTTGTAAGTAAAGTGCCTCTGTGGACTGCAAAGTACAACCTTCCCCTCATCCCCCTTGGGATTCATGCTGTTTGTTGTCCACTCCTTTTATGGCAAGATTTTAGGAGTTTCCCATTACAGGCAAGCAGGAGAATTCCTCTCCATGCTAATATTGTACAGAATAAGCTCATACCAGTGGATAATTTGGTCACCATTACAGTAGTACCTAAATATTCAGATGTTTATCTTCACAGTACCTTGTGAGGTGGGGAGGAGCCCCTGCTCCCATTTTGCTGGTAACTGAAGCACAGAAAGGCCAAATCCTCTGTCCAAGGTTGGTCCGGAGAAGTGTAAAAGACGTGGGACGTGAGAGGGAGGCATTCCTTGCCTGCATCAGCAGGTCAGCCTTCCTTTCTGCAGGATGATGAGGCCTCATCCAGGACCAGCAGCACAAACACTGCTCGTGTTTGAGGAAACTATGACACATCCCATCTCTTGAACTGTGTTCCTCTCGAGGCATCGTGTCATCTCAGCCAGATCTCATGTCGTCTTGCCTCTCACCTCCCTAGCCCCAGAAAGCACGGTCTACACTTTGCCAAGCACAGAATTATTTGTATCTTCAGAATGTCATTAGCTAATTAGAACTTGTAGTACATACCATGTTTCTACAATGCTTTGGATTTCTCTTCCAAAATTACATCATTTAATGTGTTTATAGAGATGATATTTATAGGTGAGGCTGTGCTAGAGTCCAAGCTACACCGCTATGCAAATTCAAGGCATTAGAGACACAGCAGTTACAAGGTGAAGTGTATGGCAAGACAGAAATGACGCTCAGATCTGTCATGCGTGAGTAATGAAATAAACATTTCAAATAGCATATATTTCATATATAGTATGAATATATTTAGCTAATACAATTGGCTGGTAAAAATGAGGACATTAATGACTCTAAAAGAAGTATTTAGGAATTTCCACAAATATTTATATAAGAAGAGACAGCATAAGCACTGCAAAATACAATAAGAACTTTGACTTAGCTGAACTCCTACGGACAGTGTAGGAACAGAAAGAACATGTGGATGGAAACATAACTAAGATTCTGGAAACAAGTCAGCTCCAAAAGCAGCAGGAGTCCAGGCGTTGATGGATTCCTGAGACCATTCTATAGAGAATACGAAGATGTACTAATGCTAATTCTCAGGAAAAATATCTCTTCTGATTTGAGTGGAAAGATTTTGGTAATAAGAATGTTTCTAATCATAACCCTAATGCTTCTGAAATTACAAACGAGTGTTGAAAGTTTAGATCCTGAATAAAGATGGATTGTAAGATGCAGGCAATGGCCTGGCCAGCAGACTGGCAATAATCTTCTCAAGTATAAATCGGATGTATAACTTCAGATTAATTAAGAACCAGTTCATAATAATGTTAGATCATTTATCTCATTTTAAATTTTCATAAATGTAGAATGGAGTCTAATTTCAGCCTTTTCTGGAGGTGGCAAGAAGGATTTTGATGGAGTGGGATGGGCTAGCTACCCCCAAACTGTCCCTTGTACTGATGCTACCCAAATGTGGTGATAGAACTTCTCTGCTCTGGAGTTTGCACTGTAGTCAGTAGTAAAAACAAATTTGATTGCATGTGGGAGAACAACTCCAGCAGTTAATGCTTCTTTCTTTTATCCCTGGTATTTTAATCTGAATTCATTTGAAATTGTATGTTATGTCAATTGTAAAACCATTTTCTGGGTAGGTGGTTCTGCCTTTCTTCAGGATGAGCTCAGGGTGATACCACCGTCAAAGCGATCTATACCTTTATTACTTCCAGGATGGACCTACCATCACCTGTATATAATTTAGTTGGTATGTATAGTAGAAAATAATTTAGATGTTATGTGTTGTAGAAAATAACTCTGTCCTCTTTTTCTGTGGCTTAAACTATTGAAAATTGAACAGACAAATACCTTCTCAGGTATCCAAGTCATAGAGAGGTAGGCAATTCCTAGGGACTTAGCTATTATTATTTATTTTGTACGGAATGACCCCCGATACCACGTTCGGAAGTGGTAGTCTGAACCTATGTGGGAGCACAGAATTAAACAGAATCATTGGCTTTTGGAAACTGGAAAAATACCAGCCGTTCTGATGAATGCAAACGAAAATATAAAACAGCTTATCTCCCACAGCAGCTGGTTAATGCCTTTACTTTCTTAGCCAATAACAGTACGAGGTTGACTGGGATAAGTTTTGTCTGGCAAATATTAAAAAGATATTTCAAATTTTAGCAGGATAGCTGGCTGCTTGAGTAGATACTTGAGAGTTTAAAACATTTGGTTATGATAACAGTAAAACAAAAGATATGGTTATTTTAATTTAAAACATGACTTGAATAGGATGAGGACTGGTGAGGTAAGATGGGTCAGATTGCAAATCTGACTGATGGATATGACTGTTAGAGATCAAAGCTAGTATCAGAATCCCGCATCTATTAACATCCTATTTTTATATCACTATTCCCAGGTGATCTTTTAGTTTGGAAAGAAGTGTAGAATTTCTGAATATAGTGAGATGAGCCTGACAAAGGATGAGGAGGATTAGATGTGCTTTGACTCCCAAAAATGACAAGAGAAATTGAATCTTTTCCTATTTTAAGACGAGCATTTATTTGGAAGAAGACAGAAAGACAACTCTGCAGGTTGCTTTTTCCCAAAGACAAAACCTGCATTACCTAGGTAGATGAATTCTTGCACAGGTCACCAGTACAGCGAGCACAAGTTTCACTAGCAGAAGATGTGAAACGGGATGATTTTAAGAATCCTTTTATCACCTGTATGGTAGATCTTATTCTGAGACTGAAAAAAAAGAAAGAGGAGCAAATTGGGGAGAATTCATAGAGATATGTAGTCAGCTAATCTTCGGCAGCTTAAAAGCACATGAAAAACAGTCATGAGATGAAGAATCCACTTTCCACGGACATTGTATCAGCCAGAGGGCAAACCTTTTAACAGCTCTGTGCTAATGTTTTTCTATCTGCAAAATGATGATATTAACATTTATCTACCTCGTAGCAGAAGCTGGAAGAACTTAATTAACATGTGTAGTTATTTAAAGTTCTAGGGTTGAAAGCTGCACTAGAAGTCCAAAAAAAAAAATTTAGCATTATTATTTCTATACCCAGATGATTTGCTCACACTTTCAACAAGGCAGCCTAGAAACGTACTAGAAGCAGCACAACATTGGACAGTTCACCAAATTAGAAGCTCGATGACATAAACAATAGTTCTAATTGGCAGGGTGCTTTGGAAGGGCTACCCATGTTAAGTGTTTTTTTTTTTTTGTTTTTTTGTTTTTTTTTTGTTTTTTTTTTCCCAAATCTTGGGCCATATAAAACTCCAAATAAGCTTTGATTTATGAGTCTGTTAGCTCCAAAGCCACTATGGGACAGAGAGTGAGAGCCTGGAGTGGAGCTGGGAACTCATTCCAGCCGTGTGCAACCTCATTTGGGCAAATGTCACAACCTCCACCTTGAACTGAAAGGTCAGTGTGAGCCAGCAGAAAACACATTTCTAATATATTGGATAATAAGGAAAATGATATTTGGAACTGCCAGCAAAGACACCTGCTGACAGTTGGCGTTAAAGGCAATGGCACCTCCTAGACAAATAGAGAGGTGAAATCCAGTCTTTGCTGAAGTCGAGAGAAGTTTTGCCACTGACTTCAAACAGGCCAGAAATTCCCCTACAATGATTAATGATTTATATGTGTATCTATGAGGTTTTGCATAGTTTATGAAAATTTTATATTCAGGCAACTCTCCATGATGTCGAGTAACTGGAATGCTGACCTACCAAAGGAATATAATTGACATAGTAAATACCTAGTAGAAAAAAATAGATTGATCACAGCTTGAGCTAAAAATTGATTGTTTCCAGAGTTAAGTGTCATCCCACACAAAAGTCATACAACAGACCATTCGATGGCATTGGTGGTTGGTGAAAAGCACTTTCCAATGCTTAGATGGTTTATACTATCTAGTGGTAGAACACCGTCCAAAATCTGGGGAGGAGAAAGGATTCCTGTGCATTCACTGTGCACAGTAAATAATTTGCCTGACTCTTCTTTAAAGTCATGCAAATCAAAGGGCTTCAACAGAGATCAGTAATAATTTATCCAAAGCAAGCTCTGAGATCCATCTCTGTTTTTTGCTTTTGCATTTTACCCAGTTTCACTTTCTTTCTCTGTGTTTTTGTATTATCAGTCTTTTATAAGTACCTAGCTTTTTTTTTTTTTTTTTTTTTAAAAAAATTTTATCAAAAAGTTGAAGATTTTAATCACCTGCCAATCACAGTTTTGCAGCTGAGTCTGCTAAAGCATCCCTGCTTATTCTCTAAGGGGGGGAAATTTGCATGCAGGTTTTTGAGCACACTGAGAGAATGTTTCTGTTGAAGTATTTTTTTCCAGTAAAATCCCAGGGTACTTGGAGAGGCTGGTCTGACCGATGAACTTTCACTAGTTTAAAAAATTCAGACGGGTGGTGTGCTTCCAGAGCATGTATCACTGGTTCCACAGACAGACACAAGTGAGGCATTTATGCAAAGCCTGGACAAGAGCCTGACACCTTGTTTCAGACCATTCACAATGAGCCCTTCACCCACAGCGTTAGGCAGCTAATCCACTATAACACTTTGAACAATGGACAAGAAAAACAACGAGAAGGCATTACTGAACTGTTCCTACCACTGCTGCCTGCAGAAGACCCTCTGTTTGTTTTGGTGTGGTGTAACCTACACCCTGGCAAAACTTAATGTCTTCCATCAAGAATACAAAGCTGAAAGGTTCAGGTGGTAATCATGCAACTCCTTGCTTGTAGACCTCGCATGGTTAGGACCACGTAGGTATAAGCAGGCCTTGGATATTCAGGAGCACTTATGATGGCTGCTCAGTCCTTATATACAACTGCAGTTTGGTGATTTCTAGTGATAGTTTTCAGGTACTTTATTCAGGGAGCTTGTGCATCAAGTGATTTTTGTCATACTGATCATGCTCCTTAGGACTTTTTTTTACTGTTTTGTGTGCACTAATCAGTACCTGCTCTGGATTAGATCCCTAGAAACTGCACTTCAACCAGGAGCACAAGGGAGACCTTCTCCCGACCTGTGGTCTTTGCTGCTGTGATTCCTCAGGACATGGAGGAGCTGCTGTCACACAGTGAATGCGTGGCACAAGAATACACCCCACCAGCTTCAGAAGCTGATGAAAAAAGGTTGTGAACAATCTGCTTCTGCCTAGGAAAACATAGTGTGGTGTTTTGCAGCCCACAAAAAGGGACAGAAGGTCTCTGTAGCTTCTGTACTCCTCCCCTAATGTCACTGTGTGTGAGGTTTTAAAAGGTGATCGTGTTGTAAAGGCAAAGAGTAACTATCATTGGGTGTCACTTTGCGACAGGCATTACGTTACATGTACAGGTAGCACGGTTCTACCTGCTCGTAGCTGATGCAATCATGTCACATGTCATAATATCTTTTAAGTTTCAATAAGTACACTGTTTAATTTTTTCCTTCTTTATAGTATTTGCTTCCTAAATCTACCTCTAGATCCTGTAATACTCTTAACATATCTGCAAATCTACTACAGTAGCTACTTTATTTAAATAACAAGACTTCCCCTTTACTAAGGAATTAAGCAACCTTTGTTGGCAGTAGTCTGGTAGGGTGCTTAATTCTGAAAAGGTTGAGCAAAACCCAGGCTAAACTATTGAAAGAATGTTTTAAAAAAAAAATAAAAATCAGAACTGAAGGTTTACTCTGTTACAGAGCAAATAAACTTGCACCAGCTCTTCAAAGCAGAGCTCTTTGTTAATAGTTCTGAGGCAGCTGTTGCTTTCTCAGCAGAAATGGCTGTGATTCAGTTTGAAATAGTCCTCTGGCTTCTTTTCACCACGTAACATTGTATCAGTAGAAAATACTGTGCTCTTCCTGTGCAAGAAAGCATTCTATGGTATTCTAAGTCTCTCTTTCCGGCAGAAGGTTATCTGTATTACTTACACTGTATTTTCATGGCAGATATTGGGACTTGCATTGAACTGCAGCCTACTGAGTTGAAGACCTTTGGTAAACAGGGCTTCTAGAAGAGACAAACCAGACAACTCTTAAGAAGCTATTGAGAAAATCTACTGATTTTCTCATGCTATAGTAATTATTGGGTTTAGAGCTCCTAGCATCTACTGCTAGTCTGCTGAGATATTTGAACTGAGATACTTTGGCATTAGTTCTTGCTACCAATGACACTGCACTTTTTTCAAAAACTTCTTCAAGAATGGTCAGGAGACTCAAAGGGTGTGCACACTATTTGCAAGCATGCAAGATATCCTTCCTGTAGAGTAATTTGATGTGGTCTGTTCTTCCATCTGTCTCCAGCATCTGGTTATGTTGTAACAAAAAGTTGTCAGTCGGACTGCCAAGGAAAAGGGCACTGTGGTTGCTGTGTAGTAAAAGTAGGAACACATTTAGTGTTCTGTGGCCTACGCAATGGAAGATATATCCAGAAGGATGGTAAGAATAAAGGATGAATAAGGAAGGATACTTACTAAGTTTAAACATTATCATTGAAGCTGAAAGACACAGTTGGCTAAGAAGCAATGTAGAGAAGAGTGCTGCAAAAAACATATGCATCCACTTGAGAGAAAAAGAAAAGAAAGGGACAGAGTAATGGAGCAAGAAGACAAAACTTGGAATCTCTCAAGGAAAAGACAGGAAGTCTCACATCCAAAGGTAGGAAGAGCATCTTTCCCAAAAAGTATTAGAAAATGACATGGGGAGATTATCCCTATCAGGCCTAGTGATCTGCCTGGTGCTTTGCATTTCTGTGCCCTACACATGGATGCTGTTGCTTCTCTCAGCCTGAGCAGTTCTTTGATTATTGGTAAGTCTCAGCTCTCGTCAAAGAACTTGAGGACGATGCATACAACCCCGTGTGAGCAAGAGGTACAAGATCAGGCCTGAAAAACTGTGAGCCAATAGCACTGAAACAAAGCTGTATAAAGGTGGAAATAACCACTGGAAGGAGTACTAGCAGTATGACATGGGAGCATGCTGAAAAACCACAGCTGGAGAAAATGAAATGATGTCCCTGTTCTCAACAAAATGAAGTGCTTATCACAGCCAGCTTTGTACTGTTTAGTGCTCAAGGACCAGTAGCTTACAGCCACGAGACTTTCTAGAGAAAGTTTGACTCATTTTTGTTATTACCAGGAAAACAGGAAAGCAAAGTAAAACAGAAAGAATAATTTCCCTGAAGTTTCCCAGCAAGTCACTGGTAGTGCTATGCTTTTGTTCTCCTGGCTTGTTATTGCTCAGCTCTGTGTGGAGGCAAGTGTCTCTTTGCTCGGAGATGCTAGCACCCAACATCATTCCCACTCAGTGTAAAAAATCTAGTTCATATCAATTCATATTGAATGTAGTAACTTGGCTTAGCTCACAAGAAGACACTTAAGTAAAATTGGCTTTTTTGGTACTGTTCAAATCTGTACTAAAATGATGAATCAAACCTTATGTTTAATATAAAGTGTGGTTAAACAATTGCATATATATATATATATCAGTTTACCAACATTTATAAGAAGAGCCTATATATTGATAACTAATATTATTAAGTAATTCTCTATATACTACCAAGTATAGTTGATGTTGAAGTAATTTGGACTGGTTATTCTGTGCTTAGCTTCCCATGAAATTACTTTAAGTGAGAAGAAAATTCTTAAACCTTAGTTCAGTTTCTCAATCCTTTCCCAAAAAATGAAGGCCTCCCTTTGTAGAACCCGTGGTGTCAGATACTAGGGACTGAAGCCACGTACCCTTGGTTTAAAATTGTTAATGTCTATCTCATCTGCTCTCTCCTATCATCTTCAATTTGTCAGCAGTATGTAGTAATATGTTTGATTCATTAGAGGTGGAAAAAGGATGGTGAAAGCAAGTAAATATGCCAGATATCAGTCACTTAAACCCCACAAGTATTAAGTCACCTCAGTTTGTTTGTCTGGTAAAAACTGGCCTCTTGTTGGGTGAACTGAGGCCAGCTTGATTCACCACCAAAATGTGAGCCTGGAACTGACATTGAATTCGCAGATGTGCATAAGAGAAATCCCTTGAGTTTTAAAATAATTGACTTTAGGGGGAGGCAGGAAGAATTTAAACAGCGTTGTTAAGCAGACCGAAGTTAATCAGTTACTGTCATTTGCTACTGAAACCAGTTGTAGTTTGACATCATGTTCATTTTCTAATTATTTTGTGTAAAGATTAAATTATTATTTTTAATTCACTTAGAATGCACAAATCTGGGACGTTTCTGAACAACCTTTCTGCTTATAAACAACAAAAGGAAGTTATATCATACATGAGATTAATAGCTGAGGGGTGAAGATTTTGGGTGTGCAAAAATTTTAATTTTAGAGCCTTCAGGGGAAAATGAGGTATAAACTCTGAAAGAAAAACAGCACGATTTGGAGTGAAGGATGCTGAAAATACCAAGCATATATTCAAAACACCATGCATGTAAGTATGTGGTGTGCCTGTAGAAAGGGCTCTGTAATTATAAATTTGGTCTTTCAGGCTTTTGGAAGTGATCTTAAAAACAATGTTGTAGTTAAAAAAAAAAAAAAAAAAAAAAAAGAGGACAATGTCTCTCTTGTCTCTCTGTTTATGCAGGCTGTCATCCAAAGCTGTCAAAGAATCAAGCCCTTTTAGCAGAGCTTTTCCAGGTGTTTTTTGTCTAGTGGAAGTTTACATACAGGCTGATTCAGAGGTGCAATATCTACAATTGAATTACCAATGGTCGAATTCATTTACACTTTTGTTCTCTGGTATTCAGTTGAGTCACAGAGAATCTTTAGGGTCATTTAGATCCATGTCTGCCCGCCCTTTTAATGGGAGTGATGTACTTTACATGTCAACACAGACTAACTTATCTGGCTCATGTTTTCTCTCTTGGAATGCAAAACTTAAAATAGATGCCATTTAATACTTGGCTTTCATGTAAAGACTCGTCTGCTGATGCCTGATGGAAACATTTTTAAACACTCCATTTAGAGATAATTTTGCTCATATGTTATTGATTTCTTCTATTCCTCTTCCTCCAGCTTAAATCAACAGAAAAGAAAAAGAAAAAGATTTTTTATGTTTATGATTTCAGCATTTTATTAGGGATCTTAGAGTGCTGTAACTTCCAAAGCAATCGATATCGATGATGCTGTCACAAACAGAAAATTGCAACCTGTTTTTTAGAAGCAGTGAACATGTATGTCTCAGCTCCCTTGCTGTTTTTTGTTTTGTTTTTCTTTTTGAAGCTAACTCCAGTATCATATCCAATAGAAATGATGACAACTTTTGTCCAAGTTTTGAAAACAGCCTAATGCTCAATTTGAGACATTTTGAAGAGATCTAATTCTCAGAGCTAGGTAGTCAGCACTTGGTGGAGGGCCGGCCTTGCTGCATGGTCTCCATTTGGGCACTTAGGAAGCCAAATATTCAAAATCACTGTCTCCTTTGAAAATACATATTCCAGTCACTTGATACGTGGGAAACTTGAAGCAGTTAAAGCAATGTGCCCGCAAGCTGTGATGACTGATTGCTAGAACAAAAAATGGAAATCGGTTTTATTAATTATCACTGATTGTTCAAATGAAAAATAAGTTGCAACTAAAAAAAGAAAAGATTGTTAAAGACCCCTGTAAACATAACCCTGTGTTTAACAACTGCAAACTTCTTTTTTTATTGCTGTTGTCAAGATTGTGGCAAATGGTCATGAATTATGGAGATTAGACAGTAGAAAAATACCATCTTAAGTTAAAAAAATGGTGAAAGCTATGATGGGTAAAGGGAAATCTCTGCTTTTGCCAGAAGGATGCCTAAAAAAATTAGAAGGGAAGAACCATTTGCTACAGAAGAGAAAGAAAAGGATCAAATTTCAAGTAAGTAGGGTACATTCAAAGCATCTGGGCCTTTTCTAACAACTCTTCTAAAAATGTCCTGTTTCATTATTTACAGTGCTGCCTATCATGTTGGGAAAAAGGCAATGCATTATTTGAGCCCTGAGGTATGTTGTAAAGGACTTCGGATGTTGCCATGTATTGGGCAAAAGAAAACTCATGATATTTAAGCAATAACAGACAGAAATGAGAAACATCTGCTATGGGTGCATTTGCATTTATCAGTCATCTGGTGGCCTCCTCTCAGCAACCTCAAGCTAATGTTGACTTGGTATCACATCCTTTAATCAAAATGCTCCTTTTGTGCGCATCTCAAACAGTGCTGTTCTTCAGCCCACACAATGTCTGCTTGTTTGCTTCATGTTTATGAACTCCTTCAACCAGATCCCTAGAGCTTAAGCAAGAAGCTTTGGCCAACATTTTCCAAATGTCAGTGCTTAAAGCTTGGCATCTAACAAGCAACCTTCTTTTCAGAAGCTGTGAGCATCAGAAACTTTCTAGGGACTTGAGAAAGTATTGCTGCTCAGCATTTTGTGGCTATGTATGGATTAAACACCTTAGTTTAGACACTCAGTATTCATGTGCTAGGGTTGGGGACTAGATGTTACACCAAGCTACAGTGTTTCTAATACATGCAAGCAAGTAAGCTGAATGTTTAAGATATGTTCATCAGAGAATCCTAGAATCATTAGAGTTGGAAAAGACCTCCAGGATCATGTGGTCCAACCATTCCCCTACCACCAATGTCACCCACTAAACCACATCCCTAAGCACCATGTCCAACCTTTCCTTGAATACCCCGAGGGATGGCAATGCCACCACCTCCCTGGGCAACCCGTTCCAGTGCCTGACTGCTCTTTCTGAGAAGAAATGTCTCCTCATTTCTAACCTGAACCTCCCTTGGCACAACTTGATTTACTATGATGACACGAATAGTAATACTTTATGAATAGTAATACTTAGGCATGGATAAAACTAGTTTGTCTTGCAGGTATTTTTCATTCTGACTGGCTTCAGAGGAGACTGTAGATTGTAAACAAATCACTAATACCTGTATGTACTGGAATCAGCTCTTCCCCAAGCAAACAGCACCTGAAGGAGAATGAACGGGGCCAGTTTTTATAAGGTCAGGTCTGGATTCACTATTACATGGAATGGCATTGAGCAACAAACTTTGCTCTTGAGCTATTGGAGAACTAATGCTTGATGGAAGGGAAGGCTTGACTTCAGGTTTCATGTCTGAAGCCATCAGAGAGGTTCACAACTTTTCAGTCTGAAAAAATTTAATTCACATGAGTGTGACTAGCTTCCAGGATTCAAGCACATCCTTAGCATAGGAGTATAGGGATGGGAATACGTAGCACTAACATGTTACCTCATTCAGATTCCAAAGTTTGCCTTTGAAAAAAAATCATCTGAAAAACACTCAAAATTGTTCTTGATAGTGAACGTAATAACAAAAGAAGCCACAAAAAAGAAAGATGCAGGAAGAAACTTGCACATCTCAACAAGGTATTGTGGTGATACAAAACATTTCTTAACTCCTTCCCTGCAAATCTAAGTCTCTGTAATGAGGTGTACCTGGTCTCACTTAGCCTTTCCTCAGCTGGTTTTCTGTGGTTAATTATTGCCATCTCTCTGTTGTTACAAATGATTCAGAAGCTGAAAGCAGAAGGTTTTTTTTTTTTTTTTTTTTTGGTGCTTGTGTTTGTATGTAAATATATGTTTTTATCTAGGAGATGTGGTTGCTTGTTGCTTTCTCTGGTTTCTGAGACTTTATAATGTAGCATACATATTTGTCATTGTGGAAGAAGTCTAATTGTGTACTTTTTGATTTTCAAATGAAAATGGTAAAAATCATATAGTCTCTTGAGGACATCTAGCTCTTAATGAAAAATACCATAGAACTGAAGAGCTGGCAAGACTGTAGCAAGATTTTTTTTCTCTCCCATTGCGTTTTTGTTCTTTTTTTGTGTGTGGCTTTCTCATCATTATTGGTATAGCCAAACAGATACAACCATAGAGGGACCATTTTGGAGCTGGCTGTAGTTTTGCTATACCTCTTTCTTCCAACTGATGTTCTTGATTCTTGCTATTCTTTTTATACTTTTTTTTCTTTCCCTAGTGCTCTCAGGGAGACATTGAGTAAAAGTTTCTGAAGCAGAAGGAATACCGAGGCTTTTGAAGTTGGCTTGTATTGTTGTTAAAATGTAATTGTTTAGGGGGGAGAAGTAATAATGAGTTATAAAGATTCATGCCGATAACATTTTCTTCAATACCACGATTTGGAAGAAAAATAAATGCTCTCAGAGGAAAGATTTTTCTTCTAATACTTGGAGATGTATACTGTATCTCTGTGCCTATGAAATGAACTTTTCCAGAGCCTAGGGACTTAAATATGTATGATTGAAAGGAGGTGAAAAATCAAATACGCGTGCTTGAGTTTAAACATGTCTTAAAGATTATCTGAAGTTATTTTCTGTTTGTAAAAATGTAAAATGTTATTAGTTGACTCTCTGCCCTTGCTTTTTGTGTATCTCTAGGCCCCTAAAAAGTTCTGGATTATTATTTTTGTGTGTGTGTTTGTGTGCAGGTGCATTTAACAATTTCTGAATTCATTTGCCAATTTTCTGTTTTTCTATACCATGTATACATACTCTTTTTCATCATCCTGTACCCGTTAACGGAACTGAGGCAGAGATGTTACAAAGGTGTTACCTAGGTCCCCATCTCCTGGAATCAGTGGATCACGTTAGAATTTTACACTTCATTTAGTAAATGACCCTCATGTTTCAGGAAGGCTGGAAAAAACCCTGAAAGATACAGACTAAATGTAACCCAAATGCATTAGTTTTTGAGGGGGTTAAAGAATAGCTTTGAAAATGGTTAATGGCTTTATAAATTTTGATGGCATGTGAACTTTACGAAGATCACCAGTGTTACCTCAACAGATAGCTGTAGAGTACAATAAGCTTGCTGTTACGCTGACTTGCTGTGTTTATTTTGGGGATGGGAAGAAAAGTAGCTTGTGTTTTTACTCTGAGGGTCCCTTTTGTCAACACCTATGGGCCAAGTAATTTACTGAGTGTTTTAAAGGGTTATAAAAAGCAAGAGGAGACATGTTGCACCAAGGACTCTAGAAATGCATTGATATGGTTCATCTGTCCCCTTCCTCTTCTTCTTTGGGTTTAATAAGAGCAAATACTGTGATGAGGAATAAAACACTTGTAACTGTGATGTCTCTATTTTTAAAGAGAGAGTTTAAAGGCCTTAGTCCCCTGCTTCTCTTTTGCGTCCTCTTAATAGGGCTGCCTGGACTGAGATCGCATTCTTGAAAATAACCTGAGGTGGGAAAGCAGTTGTGGGTTCTGTGAAACGTGTCTCTGCCTGCTGCTGTTCACCTTAAGCAAAGCTCCTTTTGGAAGCTGGATTGTTGGCTGAAGGCAGAGTGGAAAAATAGACCCCATGAGGACGGTTTTCATACTTTAGTTCAAGTGTGAGGACTTAATAAAAGTGTTTGAAAATTACAGAGCCTGAAACATGCTTGCAGTGGATGTAGTTTAGAGATTCTGAACTACAAAGGCAAGACAGAAGGGACTGGCTTTGTGTTAAAGGGAAAGGTATGTATTGCTGTATGAGGCAACGCTGCTTATGGCAGCGTGAAGATCTCTCTGTTATCATCTCTTTCCTGTTCTGGTGAAACTATGACAATTACTTATCTTCAGAATGTTGGACTTTAATGTTTCTAAGCATGTCCTATTTTTATAAGGCATTCTGTTTAATCCCTAAACTGTATGAGTGGAAGTGAAGAAAAATGGTATCATAGAACCTGATACTTTAATAGTACTAATACAGTAAAATACATGGCAAACTTTCAGGTTCCCACTACCTGTATTGCGCTTTTCTGCCTGTCAAGTCTTTGTTTAGCGGGAGACCAATGATTCCTTTACCTCTTCCTTCAAGTAAATTTAATAGGTGTTTATCTTGCTAGACATTGGCATGATATTGGCATCTGTTTTCATTTCAATAGGATATCTGTAGCCTAGGATGGTTGCTCCGGTTTTCTGTCATCTGTTTCATTCAAAATTTGAGGTGCTTTGTTGTCTTTAAGAGTATCATGTGTTACTAAATGGTTTTTTGAGAAGGAGGAAAAGCAAATTAGCAATGGGAAGGACTAATTCTGCCTTTAAAAAGGCAAAATATGAGACCGTTCTCCTTCCTCGAATTCTGTGTTTGTCTTAACATCTGACTTGTACTCAGGCAACATGTGTTCCTTATGTGCTGTGGTGAGGGTGGGGAAAAATATTCAAAGAACCTTGTGTATGGACTATTTGAAGAAGATGAACGAGCATCATAAGGACCAGAAGTTAGCATGTGCACTTTAGAAGAACGTGTGTAATTAAGAGGATCTGAATAATTACTGTTCACCCTAATCAACTGAGTGAGGCATAGGTGTTGCTGAGGCAGGTTGTTGAACGGAGATGGTGCAGAGGAAGGGAAGCTGTTCAGGAACACGGCTATCTCAGCGTAATAACGAGAGCGGTGGGTACGTTGAATACGCTGTACTCAGTGCCACCCTTAATGTGGCAACCTGTTGTTTCATTCAGCTACCCTGCTAAGCCTGCCTCTCTGAATGGCAACACCTGTGACTAAAACCTTAACCTAGCCCATAAGCCAATGATGCTAGCAAAAGGCAGTTTCAAAATGGAAAACAAACTCCTATTCCCTCTGGTTTCTCTGTTTGTTTTTCCAAACGAGGCTGTTCCTGCAGTTTCTTTCCTTAAGGCCAGTCTGTACCTAAATCTCCTTACCACCTCTCCTTAGCTCAGTCTGGAGTCTAACCAGAAAAATGTCAGCTTTGCTAATGGCCATTAGCTTTAGATTTCACCCCAGCTGCTGTAGCCCAGGTTTTCCTACGGGAGAGTTCTAGTGTGATTTTACGCAACAAGTTAGGGCAATAAAGGTGATGTAGTTCAATTCATTTATTTTGCTGTGCACATCACCCTGGAATGGCCTGATTGCTAACATTGAGCAATGAATTGACCATTGCTTTTTGGTATCATTAGTTTAAACTGGTTCCTCGAGGGATAGCCTACTAAAGCAGATGTTTGCTAAAGAATAATTCAGTATTCTGCAACATGTAACTGTCCTGTGACACTTAAACAAACAACCCACATGCACCAAAAAAAGCAACAAGCAAACTGATGTTTGGTAGATGTAGTGTCAGAGAAGAATATAAGAGTTTCTAAACTGTGTTTTCTCAGTGTATTTCCACTGAGGCTCGCTTCCTGCCTCAGTAATGAAGGAGCGGGATTGGATCCCGAATGGTTCCTTTACTGCATCACCCAACTGGATTGTCCAAGTTGCTATGTGAGCAGCAAAACTAATGAATTTTGATTTCTTCTGGATTTACATTCTTTACTTTCCGGAGGCCAAACTGAATGACTAACAGATGAATCTTGTCTGCCTTTCCCTCTGTGGGCATGCCAAGCTGTGTCTCTACCCACTGATTTTCAAGAACTTTTGCAAGGATATAATTCTCCTTTAGACTCTAGACCTCTTTCGAGATGAATTTCAAATTGTCCAGCAAGCTCAAATGTTATTTTGGGGTGTGGAGTGTAGATGAATAGATGGATAGAAAAGGAAACAGCATACTGAGATAAACAATGCTTTCTATCTTAAAAAAAAAAATAAGAAAAAGAAATGTAAGCCCTGCATGCAGTACTCCTCAAGAATAACATTTTCTACAAAAGCATTAGGGACTTCTTGGCTACAGAGTCCTGAAATCCATGTAAAAGGCTGAATACACTAGGAATGATGTCTGGCACCAGTGAACACGCAGGCTCAGCCAAGGTAGTGTACAAACTATCAGCCTCCTTTAGCATTTTTGGTAGGATGGTGAGGAATTACAAATCTTGCTGTTGGAAATGTGTGTATACTGTTTTGAATCACACCTACATGTAGAAACATTCCAGATCCGTTTCCTAAGTGCCAACACTTTTGCTATCTAGCCTGGAGGATACATCTTTTCAATATTCTCTCCGAAGTAAACTTTTGGTTTAGCTTGCACATACTATACAGTGATTTAGCACTTTTTAAAAAAACAACTTCTTTTAACATACTGATGTAATTGGAAAAGCATATGTGTATAGCTTATTCCTTTCAACCTTTCCACTGAATTGAAATACTTAACATTTCTAAAGCCAAGCACATGATCACTTTAACACTGCATATAAAAGAGGGTTACTGCAATAAATCAGATGACTTGTTGGATGTCTTTCCTTTTACTTCTGCTTCAAAATAAATTCCTAGCAACTTTGAAGAGATGACAGTATTATACTTGAGTAAAAAAATAATCTTGAAAATGTAATGTATGTAGCTAACAGCTGTTCTTTTATTACATTTCAGAAGGTTGCTTCAGGTAAGGATCCATCTGTGGGAATGTGTTTAAAAGAACAGGAGACATTCAGAGACAAGCACTGTCAGTCAGTGGCTCACAGGACTTAGCCTACAATTCTGCTTTATAGAAGCACTGGACTGACTTCCTACACCATTCTGACCCCAGCCAAAAAAATAAGGATGAGGTGAAAAGGCAGAATCTGAGGGAAACATTTTTGAACCCAACAAGGGATTTCATTTTGACAAATGAATTGCATTTCATGACTTACTGCAGCTTTTTCTCTCTCCTTTGGTGTTTATATATGAATATGTTATGCTTACATCTGGACAAATAAAAACACTGTAGATGTATCACGATACCAACAGAGTTGTTAGTGCTTATCCTTGCCACTTTTGCTCCTGCCAGTATGTAGGGAATTATACCCTTTCAGCTCCAGTTTCATACCAGGGGAAGCTAGTATAATGCTATCTGTTTTAGGAGACTAAATCAATGGTAGGTTGTCATTATGTTTGCAAGGAATTCTGAGATCTGAAAGTAAATGTTAAGGGTTATTGATTGGCCAGAGGCTGAAATTATTCCTGTTTTCTGGAGTCTCAGCCCCCATGCACTTAGTCAGCTGAATACAGGAGAGCAGAAAAAATAATTATCTTTTGCCTTTGCTATTGGGTGTAATGTCATCAAGAGTAACAACTGTCATTTTTCAGTTGGGTGGTTGAAGGCACATCCTAGACATGGACTAGAAGTGGTTGCAAGCAGAATGACAAAGTCTGCTAGCTCAGTGTTTATTTCCTGATAACCTACCATTATTGCATTTTTAGCCATTTATCTTTTTTATTTTCCAAGACTGACTCACTGAAGTATGTTTCCTAGCTGCACTGCAATCTTTGTGATAAAAATCAGAAACAGAACACGTCTGGGTTTTACTTCACCTCCTAAACATTCTGCAAAGACCCCATGTAAACACCCTAATTGTGTTAGCATTTAAGTTCATCACAGATTTATACCTTAATAAATGTAAGATCTTACAGATGAGAATAAACCAGTCTGTTTCATGAGCAAAGCAAAATGAAATCTGGGGAGAAATAAATAAATGCTAAAATTTTCCAAGTTTCATATCTACAGAAAACTGTGAATGGTGTCCCAACAAAGGAAATGAAAGCCGTTGTCTAATCTGGAGTTACCACAACATTAAGAAGCGTCCTCTCAAGGAGCACTTGTCATAGTGGGAGTTCTGCTGTTTTATATCTGGTTACGTTTCTTACAGGAAATAACCTGAGTATCTAGTAACAGAGTATTTTTATGTTATTATTTATGTTTTAAATGCAAGACGAATTGTCCTCACTTTCCAAGATGGGTTTTAATGCTGGCAGGTTTGTAAAGCATCTGATGGAGGAGAACTGGAGGATCTAGTTTAGAACATAAACCCTTTTAGTTCAGAGGCTACCTTCAGTATATACACATAGTGCACTACAAAGAAGTGCTGACGCATGATTGAAGAGTCCAGTATTACTGGCTTTGAAGTACTTCCTAAAATTCTACGCATTAAATTTATCTGGCACAGAATATAGCACGTTGTGAAAAAGTGCATATGTTGTGAAAAATACATGTGCCCCTTTTATTGCCTCTTGTGGTTGTTTCCTATCCTGTCTTGTATTTGGCGGTGGATGTAGAAAGACCAGAAGATAGGCTTGTTCCCCTTTTGAAGACTTTTTCACTGTCTTGTCTTTTTTTTTTCTTTTGGTCTGGCAAGGAAGTGACTTAAAGCAAAAATGTGTTGGCAAGTCCAGTGACCTGTGAAATCAGTCAGAAATCAGATAAATCAGCTAAGGAATTAACTGTGGGGAATAAATTACTAAATAATAGAGCCTTCTTGTTGCTGCTTTTGATACGTTTCTTACTGCATTGGACACTTTCCATGAGATGCTCATAACAAAAGCAGGAACTCAGTTCCCCTACCAAACCAATAAAACACATGCAGGCTAAATAGAAGAATTTGCACATTGTTTAGAAGAAACGCTTCATTTGTGATACTCAGTAGACCTTACCATAGAGGTGGGAAGCTGCTCGAACAAGCCATATATGTCACCTCCAGAATACATGACAACTATAAAATTTTGACATGAAATTACATGATAAATGCAAGGTGGTTAAAAAAAGGGAAGGAAAGAAAGATGACAATTCAGTAGTGTGAAAACAGATTTGGAGCTCAGGTCCTCAATGATTTTTATTTATGCAGTTTAGGTAGTTCATATCTCAAAACATTCTTCGGGAAGACACGGCAGTCTGCCAGGTAGATATGTCCTGAGGAGGAAGTTTGAAGAAGTCTGAGGAAGTTTTCTTCTGCAGAGACCGATCATGTTAAGCTAAATACTAAACTTATGTTAAATCATTGGACAATATTTCTACATATCGTGTGCTCTGGTAAACTAATGAAAGCAGATAGGAAACTGAGGTTCCCAAGTCAAAATATGTCAAAAGAACCACCGTGCTCCTTTTCCTCTCTTTTGGAGAAACTCTTGAAAGCATGAATGAGGGCTGGAGCAGAAGTGGAAGCAGAGGACTCGGTAGTTGCACTGCATGTTTATTTTAGCAATCATTATGCAACTGGAGAGATTAAGTATCAGATCACAGAGGGAGGCCAGGTGTTATCAGCATCTAACACTGTGTTTGCTTTGCATGGCAGTTAAATATTCATTGGCATTTCTTGTTGGAAGAACCTCTTGGCTACAACCTCTGCAATTAAAACTTGCACTCTGACCCTTGCAGTTAGGTGCCATCATCAATCATTTTACACCCAAAGGGTGGTGGTGGTTTGTGTTGCTGTTTATAGAGCTGGGAAAGCTGTGGTCTCAGTAGTGTTACTGTAAAACCTGAGGAAGCAATTTGGGCTGCACAGGTGGCAATGAGCTTTCATCAGCTTTCGTAGCCTCTCTTGCTTGCCATGTGCTGCACTTTGAGTGAGATAGTTTCCATGGTGCAGAGCAACTAACAGAGCTGGGATGAGGCAGCAGCTGAGAAATAAACGGTATAGAATGGCAACCGATGCTGAAATGGAAATGGTTTATATCAAGCCAGCTTCTGTTGGCAGATGAAGGCTAACACCTGCTGAGCCACAGAGGTTTTCAATTGTTCTGTTAAATTAAATAATAATAATAATAATAATAATAAACACAACAAAACAAAACCCAAGGCTTACTAAAGAAGGCGGT
Organism: Oxyura jamaicensis; assembly: GCF_011077185.1. Classification (NCBI taxonomy): domain Eukaryota; kingdom Metazoa; phylum Chordata; class Aves; order Anseriformes; family Anatidae; genus Oxyura; species Oxyura jamaicensis. The sequence goes on from NC_048893.1 coordinate 87,526,119, forward strand.
TTGCACACGTGTGATATAGAGCCGTGAAGTTCCTGAAGTTGCTCACAACTGAGTTAGAGGGCATTTTCTTTACGAGTGTGCTGGCTGATAAGTAGGGATTCTGCTGCTGGCTGGAAAGGGAATGAAACAGCCCGTAATCTGGCTCTGCAGCGAGTTTTTTTTTCCAGGAACAACATAATTGCATTATAGATAAGTTATTTTAGACATTAAAAAATTAAAAAACAAAGTAGTTTGCTATACTTACACGATTTCACCCTCTGTTCTGGACTGTTTTAAGGCAATGTCATTAATGAGCTTGGAAGCTGTTGCAAAGTGTACATAAGATGCCTGATATGTTTATTCATGGGAATTTGGACTTAGGGAGCTTTTTCTTCCTCTGCATTTATCATAGCAGTACCTTTGGGTGTGGAATTGTCTGCTCTGACTAGAAAAAGACACATCCCTCTTTTCTGAAGGACAATGAGAGGAAAACAGGAAATATGCCACAAGAAAACATTATTCCCTTGTTCTGAGAGGTGATGGGATGGCTCATTAAACAGACATCATCTATCTTGGATGTGTTAAAATGTGAACTGGCTAGCTTTAAGCAGTTTAATGTTACTCACCCATATTTATGTTTTATACCTGCCAAACTCTTTGATCACTGTTTGGTGTGTGTGTGGCTTTGTTTTTTCCCCTTTTGGTGGTGAATTCCTAAATGACTGCATACATGAATTATTTGATTTATGAGAGTGGAAGGGTGTAGATGTAGGAAAAAGTTTTTTTTTTTTTTTTTTTTTTTTTGTGGAAGTGGTGCAAGTGCCTAAGAAAACCTGTTCTCCCTTCTAAGTTTATGCATTTTGCACAAGTTCTGATATACCTGACCATTTTGGTGTTTATAGAGGGTAAAAAGCTCTCAAATCAGATTTCTTTCCTTATCTGAATTTTGAGGGGAATTGTGCTTCGATTACTAAGTTTTCAGATTGTGGATTTGACAGAGTAAGAAAGAAGTATTATGGAAGGTAATTTACGTGCATTGCTCTAAAGAAGAGGGTTTTTATTTTTTTTTTTGCCACTTGCTGTGACTGTTTATTCAATAGAAACTTTTGTTTTAAACTTAAGACAGAGCGTTGCTGATAGAGAATACTGAGTAGATCCTAAAGACCTTGCATTATTCGTGTGCTGTCTTTACCCTTGAGCTAACTTGAGCTCTAACAGGTGGCTTGCCCAAACTGCAATCCTATCCATAAACATAACCTTCAACTGAAGTGTGTGATTGCTCTTCACTTGACTGGCTGTCAGGGCACAGTTTAAAATTTAGCTTAGGGTGCCTTATTTGTTGTCAGAAATGCTCTGTGAGGTGGATGAAGCTTGCTCACGCATGCAATTGGGACAAGTTTTCCAGTGCCTTCCCAGGTTCTGCCTTTCCACAGTTCAATGGGAAAGGGCTGATGGAAAAGCTACAATTACATGGGAAAATGCCAAGTGATGGAGCCCCAACGTGCCCTATGGGCCTTCACTGCCCCTCCTTAGGGAGAGTGCTGCCATCACGAGCCGCACACAACACTGGTGCCAAGAGGTGGCTGCTCTCATCTGGGCAAGGCCAAGGCAGGAGGGATTCTCCAGGTTCTGCTAACAAATCATTGAATACCTGGATTTATCCACCAGAAATTAGGTACACTCTGACAGCGTGACCTTGCGCAAATCGATTCTGCTTTAGCACTTACGGTCTCTTTCAGAAAATCTTAGATATGCAGTCCCAAGGTCTTCTCACAACTCTTCGCCATGTTCAGCTGTGTGGTCTGGATGCTTGAACATCTCCAAGAGCAATTATGTTAAAAGGGAAAGCTTCTTTGCTGTGAAAAGGATTCTGCCAGTGACAGTGCAAGAACAAATGGGGGCTGCGGGAGTTTGGAGGAAGTAACGTTCCAACTTCACCCTTCAACTTGTAATCAGTATAAATGTGTCAAAACAAAAGACACATCCAAGAATATTTCTATCCCTTCAAAGAGATGGACAGAGTTACAACCAGTTTTTTCATTGTTTTGTTTTATGCTTAGCCAGTCTCTTGAATTATGTAATGGAAACTTAATCCTTCCATCCTGCAAGCTGTTTTGCAAGACCAACAACTAAGTCCACCTGCTCAAATCTGAAGAACAAAAGGATTTCTAACATTTGTTGTTCTATGAAAATATTCCTAAGTGCCCTGGCTAGGCCTCTTGAAGGCAAAACTAAACTTGAAGTTCAGGAATGATATTTATCATGACCTATAGTACAATGCTTTCATCAAGGTAGCAGACTTGGACTGCTTACGTTAGAAGGCTATATAATTCAATCTGACAAGGTTAACAAGAAGACACTTCCTCTTAGCAAACCACAGTTAAATTCCTGCCTTGACCTGATACTTCAAATGTCTAAAAACACCCAGGCTGTATTTGGCCTCTGGTTCCTTGCGAGCCACAGCTTTTGTGGAAAGTGTAGCAGGATCTCTCCACAAACACACACAAGGATTTCACAATGCTGAGTTTGCAGACAGCCTGCTGAATGGCAGTAAATTTTTTCTCACAATTGCTCTGTCAATAACAGAACTGCTTGGAATGAGTTTGCACGGGCTACTGCATCTACAGCAGGACTGTAATTGTTGCATGTGAATATTGTATGTGTATTTCATACTGTCCTGGGCACATTCATACAGCACAGAAGGTTAATTTTGTGGTCAGTCCCCCCCTGAGCTAAGAACATCTCTATATTTTTCTGCTCTTTCTTCAGGCCGCTTTATTCAGAGGGAGAAATCACAAGTTACAAGGCATATGGTGAACTTAGTGCTCATGGTGGGTCTCTCTTCCAGAAGTCCTCCTGACTTAATCTGAGGCAGTCAAGCTCTGAGTTTAACAGAGACTCTCCCCAAAGTTCATAGTGAAGAATTACTGTGTTAAAAATGTTCAAAGATGCTAGGGTACCTTCCAGATGCTTTCTTCCCATCTGGCATGCAAAAAGTAGTAAACAACAGTAGGCTACAGGAATGTTCTTCTAAAACTATATGACGGTATAAGCTCCCATACTGTGGAATATAATTTTTCTGGGAATGCCTGTTCCTGCCAGTAGAGCATCCCCTCTGGATTCCTGAAGGGCCCTGGCAGCAAGGAGGAGGAAGAGTTCTTTAGTGGAAGAGGGAAATAGGTAGGGTGAAACAAAAAGGAAATGCCTGGCTGAACTGAGGGAGGAAAAACATCCCTGACAGTGTGCCAGGATGTGTCCAAAGGAAATGTTGGAATCTCCCTTCTCAAGGGACTTTTTTTTTTTTTTTTTTTTATTTATTTTATTTTAAAGGCTAGCACTAGGAAATGTACTTTAGGGAACAATATTGCATTGGCAGGGAAATGGGCTGGATGATCTAATTATTTTCCATCTTTAACTTGTCTAGGTTTGAGAACAATCCAGATCACTTTAGCTGCTTTTTTTTTTTCTTTTCCCTACTTATTTCTAAAATATTGTGAACTGGGAATTATTTCTTGTAAAATATAATTATTTTTGATCCATCAGTCCCAAGGCTAATCAAATTCTGACCTTTCCTGTAGCCTGTTCTCCTTTCCAGAACTGTGGTCTGCTAGGTGCAGTACGAGCAGTTACAGCTGTTTTCTGCAGTGTGCACATGTGGAGTTTGGGGGGCAGTAAGACTTCAGTTTCTTGTGGTCTACTGTTAGTGATCCTCTACAAGTAAACCTGTAAATTGGGATAATAATTCTTCAAAAGCCTTGACATTACAAAGTGTTTGCATCACAAATTGTCCATGGGGTTGCTTGTGGTAGGCAGGAGCTTGTTGCATATCCTTTCTTAGCTGGCCAAGGATGTTGCAATTAAAGCAATATCCTTTCCCAAATGTCTTCACAAAATCCAAACTTCTGCTTTCATGTGATGTTCAATTTTTTGACAGAGGCTGATGGCTTCTTGGAATGAAGGCTTTTTTTTTTAAAAACAAAAAACAAAAAACTGTTAAAAGGCTAGTGACTTAAATGCTTAAATGCTATGTTCTAACAGGATGAAATGCACTTGGGTGCAGTGTCCACTCATTCTCAGAGGTATTTATACACCACACTAAGTGCTGAAGGGAGATAAAGGCTGTGTTTCACTGCCTCCCAACAGAAGGCTGAGGAGCATTGCATTGGACAGCATTTGGAAATGAGTGTAGAACCCTAGCAGATTTTAGGACCTAAGTCTGTCTGAACTTCTGAGTCTGAATTGCTTCTGCTTACAGCATTAATTACACAAGCAGCTCTGTTCATTGCTTGATCTATAATTTAAATAGAAACTTTTTAAGAGTTGGCAGCATTGGCACATTTGCCTTTTAAGATAAATGGTGTCAATTTTATATAAATTCAGATCCTGTGAGAACAATGGCTTTCATTTTAAAATAAAACATGGACCAAAGCTTGGAAAATGTCAGTCTAATGGTTGGAACATCAGTAGACAACTACTGAAGTCTTTTATCTCATTATCTACAGGTTAGTTTTGTTTGTTTTTCTACAGTTGAAAGCCAATACTCTGATACATCAAATAGAGAGGAGGATTGGTGGGTCTGTGTTGTTTGCAATAGGTAGTCCTGAACATGAAGACCTTGGTGAGCTTGAGAGAAATGCTATGGACAGGTTCCTGCTCTGAAGGCTTTGGCAGTGGGCTGATAGCCCTGCTTCATGTCCCAGAAAGCTACTGCTGGAGCTCTGCCAACGGCAAAGCCAGGTTGGTTACAATGCACTGTTGAGTTCAAACTGCCCGCAGGTGTTAGGAAGTGGATTGACTTGTTTCATCCCCTTCTTAACACTTTAGAGTAAAGGGGAACATAGTGTGTCCAACCACGCATGTTGTGTTCAAAGAAGTGCAGTTCACAATATTCTCGACAATCTCTAATATAACCAAAGTCCCAAGAGATGGTGTCCAGCTACCTTCATTAGAGAGCAATCTCATTGGGTATTTTCTGGATATGTAACCAATTACATGGAAACATTTGCTTCTTGAAAAAAGATATAAAATGTTTTAAAAAAATAAGTATGTGTCGAGGTGCTCAATATCGCATTACAACACTTATCATGAAAGAGTTGCTGAGTTGCCTGGCCTTTAAACATGGTGATTTAACATAAAAAATAATAATTACAAAATACATAATCAAGCATAACTATTAATTTTCTAGAAATTGCTGAGAAGCTCTGTAGACCAATGGAAAGCGCATTTCTAACTTCAAAAGGGAAGAGTCTTCCAAAGCAATGCATATTGGCTTGTGATAAAGAAAAAAAAAAAAAGGATTTGAAAATCAAAAGAAGCTGGGGTATGAAGGATCTGACCTTTTTGTTTGTAGACTGTGATGTCTTTTTTACAATTTCTCTGTGAATTGTGTGCTGTGGAAATATATTGGAAAACAGATAATTAAGAGAGAGGGAATAAAGACATAACCAGAGTATACTATTTCAAAAGAATAAAACTGCAGCTTCTGTTCAAGTCAAACTATTTGGCTGACACACAGGTGAGCCAAGATTACTGTGGAATGTGAAGATCACAAAGTGACATTTCACTATTACTTCTGCAGAATGTAAATGTCTCCAATATGTTGCGGGGTTTTTCCTCTCCCTTGCCACAAGTTGTTTTTTTTTTTTTTTTTTTTTTTCTAAAATAATGACAGTAGGAGTTCTTATATATTATGGATTTGAGCTAGTGTGAGTATGGTTTGTTTAAAGGCAAGCATACACCACTTGTAGGTCTTCAGTTGACTTTGTTCTCATTCATTTAATAAGGGAACAGTAACACAGAAGATATCTTTGAGTTGTAAATTTGATGGTTTTAGTGTTGTGACATTCACCTACAAGATATAATTTACTTGCACAAAGAGCCATCATCTTTCCTATCCCTTATTTGTATATGTCAAACACAGCATAGATTATATTGTTACAATTTGTCTTTTGATTTTATTTGATGTTTTATTGTCTTTCTCAAAAACAACTCATGTATTATCATCTGTACAGACACGTGTACACTTGCATAAATAACAGATTCAGTTCAACAAATCAAAGACTAAATATGAGCAGATACTTAATTCTGACCCAGTTTAAGAGACATCACATGAAAGATTCATGCCAATGGTGGTGACTCCACTGGCTGAGTTACGCATGTCTGCTTTGGGTCAGGGTCACAGGGCACATGAACAGCTCAGGTAGGCAAGATTGCAAGTTCTTTACAACAGAAATCATGTAGGTCTATCCTTGAGTTCAGTAGGTATTGCTAAGCAGTCTTCGGCATGTCATTACCATATAAACTGTAATCAGTTTGCCATCCTATCCTTAGGTTGGGTATTAGAAGTCTCTGCTGAAAGGGTTGTGTGACATGGGAACAGGCTGCCCAGGGATTCAGTCACCATCTGTGGAGCTCTTCAAGAAACATGTAGATGTAGAACTTGGTAGCATGGCTTAGTGGTGGACTTGTCAGGACTATGGTAAAGGTTGGACTAGATAATCTTAGAGGTCTTTTCCAACCTTAATGATTCTAACTGATGTTAAGAGGTGCATCGTCACTGCGTTTTCACAAATGGGAAACTGAGGCACATGAAAACAACTTGTACTCAGACTTACACAGGTTGTGGGTGGCCTGATTCCTGCTCAGTGGAAGTTAGGTGCCTGAATAATGAGGGTGTAGATTCTGCATCCAAGTCCTGCAATTGAAACGTGTACCTTCTTGGTCCATGTGTTAACTTTTGCTCCAGAAATGTCTTATTTTATAAACTACTCAGTAAGGAAGCTATCTCGGTGTGAAAGCAAAATACCAGCACTAATTTTCATTTAGAAGAAAGTAACAGTGCTGACAAACCACATCCATCTAAGCATCTACCTGTAAAGAAGGTCTCTCTTTTGGATCAGAGATATGGTAATGACTTACAATAGACTTTCAAGGCTGCAGTTAATGCTGAGAGCCAAATACTTTTGCTACACTCATAAAAGTGCTGATCCCTTTGTGAGCCTTTTACAGAGAACTTGAGTTATCACAATGAGGAACAAACCTGTTGAAAAGCCATTGCTAGAATTCATGATGCTGCCAAGTCTTTTAAGAAAATAAGTATTCGGTTTGTTCCTGCTACAATGAAACTATCATGAAGCACTCAAAATCAGAGCATTCAACATTAACACAGTGTGTTCTTAATTGAGACAAATTTAGTCTGAGCCAGGGGCCAATCAAGAGAAGGAACGTGAAGGTTATAGCCCTTCTTGAGCTTGGGTAAACCCATCCATCAATACCTGTTTCTGTTCAGCAGTTACTGTTTTGAAAACATTTGTATGTTGTAGCAACATGTAAATGAAAAATTGGGCAAATTCTACCTGAGCCTGTATACTTCTGTCCTATGTTCTATAACTTCATGATTCAATTATTTTCAGTATTTTACATCTCTTAAAATATCTTTACGATAAATACAGCTGAGGAAAAATATTGTTTTAAGGGCAAGGATGGCTATGAATAGTTGATTAAAAATGCAAAGTAGGTGCTAATTCACTTTTCAGAGTTGGATCAATAAATCACAACTGAAAGAGCTGAATAGAGGAAATAAACCCAGTTGAAACTGACTCAGCAATCTTAACATTTGTCTAAATCATTGAGCAGTTTGTTCAAAAAAAAAAAAAAAGTCTAGGACAGATTCAAATAGTTCTTTGGGTTGGGGAGGATTCCACTTTTGAACTGGAAATACTTTCAGTCTTTTTAAAATTCCTACTACTTCTGTCCAGCAAAAGTTTAACTATCCTACGATACATCAATAAGAAAAACATATGTTCATTTTGTCTCTACACTTATAAATTCTAAAATCTATGTCCATTAAAGTAAAATGTTATTGGATGAAGATTGTTTTTAAGTGATTATTCTGAGTAACCCTGTGATTGGATCTCTAAATTCGGGCATCTGATGAAGAGGAGGAAGGCTTGTTTTGTTTAAAAAATGAAATAATTGTCTTTGAGCTTAGCTTCACTCTGCAGAGTGGAAGTCTTCAGGCTGTTTCAAGTGATGTGCTTGAATCTCCAAACATTTTGATAGTCCTGTTTATCTTCCTTTTGCACATACAGAAACATATTTTTTTTTTTAATTGAACATGTGTTCTCAAGTTCACAGAGCTGAAAGACTTTATTTGGCTATAGATTCAGGCCCTTTAAAAACTTCTTACCCTAAAGAATGTATAGAACCCTCCTTAAAATGTCTGATTACCAAAACAAGGGTCTTGGTATGTATGCATAAGAAACATTTAATAGAAATGTGCTATTCCTCCGAGTCAGAAAAAGGACTGCACAGAGAAACTTTGCCAGATGACACCAGGTCGTTAAGCGCTTTGTGAGAAAAATCTTGGCCTATCCTGCTTACTGATGAAACTTGCTTTCCACTTCAGTGAGGCCAACATTTCACTCATGGATGATGCCCTGGAGATTATCAAGAACGTTAAGAAAAATTTCCCATCACCTCTGATTAATTACACAGAGTAACAAGTTATCCCTTGGGCAACTTGTGTCTCAGCTATAGATAAACATTGCTATGTGAATTTTAATCAAGTGCTAACTCTGCAACAAGCAGGGTAACTTCACTGTTACAACAGTCACCGCTTAGGCAATAAAGCAGTTCAACAAAATCTGTTGAAACTCTGATTCGCAATGAAATTAGGTGTTATCCAAAATGATGGTACCAGTTTGGGCTGTGCTGAATAACATGCAACTTAGTGTTTTATGGATTTGGGACAAGTATTGTAGAATGATAAAGATGGGCATAAAACTGGTTGCTTTCCATGATGGAGGTGCACACTTACCTAACATTGTCACAGCCTGGGTTCTCCCAGACACTAATATCCAGTCCTCGGCTACAGTGATCCCATACGCTCAGGAAAAATGAATATACTCTTCTGCAGTTAATGTGAAAGGAGTTCTTGGAGAGTTTAAACTCCCTACACTGAAAAGAGTTCAGACTTTTACCACCCTTTGTTCACGTCGGCAGCCTGGTATCATAAAGCTAGAAGGATGGCCATTACTCTCTAATGAAGAAGAAGTAAGTTATGAACTTCAATGATTCAAGTGTGGCTGGGAACTGGGGGCATAATGGGAAAGAAACACCCTAAAAAGGCTTTAGTAGAAATTAATCTCATGTATCAGAGTTATTTGCAGAGAAACTTGGGAAGCTATATTGGGCAGAGTGTGGAATGTATCCACAAAAATCTCAAATTCTTTCTATAATACAAATACTTTTTTGTCTGAAAATTCCTGTTTATGTCTCCCTACCAGTTAATGCATTTACAGTATTTTCTACCCTCAGTGAGGACACGTAGTCAATTATCCAATTACTGTTTTTCATTATGTTACAACATGTGAATATTACGGTCGCATCAGATTAGTACATTGGAAGAGCTGGGATACGTGTCCTCCTTCGGCTGGGTAAATAAAGCTACCACCTTTCCCATCACACTTTGCTGCATTTATATTCTCACATCAGAAATAACTACATAAAAACAATAGTTCCTGTTTAACTCTGCAAATACTCATTTAGGATTTATTTTTGTTTTGCTGATTCCCATTTTTCAGTGCTCTCCTCCCTCTCGTTCCGTCCTAAGATGAAGATTCTGCTTCTCTCAAAACTGATGTGGAGGCTATATATGCCTTGAACCTTTTCTTTTCCTTTGTGCTACTTGTACGGAATGTGAGAAAGCTGGAATACTGGAGATGTGAATATATCAAATCTGTATAATTCAAAAACTTGGTGCATGGACATGTCTGTAGTTCTCCAAGAAGTGTTCTGTGATAGAGAAGTGTAATTCATCGCACTTTATAGATGGGTAAACACAAAAGTGGAAAAGTTAAGTAACCGTAAAGGCAATGTAAGGTATACAGAGATGGTCCCTAATCTCTGATTAAAAAAAAAAAAAAAAAAAGAGTGTGTGTGGTGGGATTAAATTAAGCATTAAATTAAATTAAATAAATGTAATAAAAAGACAACCATAAAACCTACCAGGATTACTACTTGATTTTATCCAGAGAACAGTTTGATTCAGAAGTGGCTCCTGAGCTGCTAGTCTTTTCAGCTTGCTTGCTGTGCATGCAGTCCTGTCTGCCCACCTGTTGTTAATTATAACATCCTATAAATCTTATGTTAGAAGACTGGCAATGAGACACAGTGCCTGTACTGGCTTAGCGGATGCTCTAGGAAAGTAATTTTTCAGGAGTTTATTCCTGGATGAGCTTCTGCGAACCTGGCGTTGTCATGTTCTGATATTTCTATTAAGAAGAACACAAGTAGATGTCTCTAAATAAATAATATCCTGGCTTTATATAGCCATTGTTGTTTTGAGCACCATATCAACAAACACTGATGGGAAGCTGTCATTTAATACATCAAAATAGCTTGCTTGGTAATAAATATTTTTCTTAAAAACCACATTATTCTCTCTTCTGTGGATCATATGACTCTGCAGTTCCTGAATTTTTTGACTTCACTGGAGTAACAAAGAAACGTGGGAAATAATTCGGCACGGTGAAATCATTCAGCTTAGCAAAGCCTATGCTGCGGTTAGAACAACTTAGAAATGTCTGATTTCAGGCATATGTGACCAAATTCTTCTGTTTTTCAGGTAGCCACAACTCAGCTGAACTGCACAGTGCCACCTTCCTGAGATGAGGAAAGCATTCAGCTTTGGCTGAATCACTTGGATTTCATGTCCCTCCAATGCAGAAGGGTGAGCAATATTTCCATCTCACAGGATGGGAATTAATTTCTTGTCTGTATGGGCTTTGAATACTTTCAAAAAAAAAAAAAAAAGGAAAGGGAAAAAAGAGAATGCCATGAATCATTGCTATTGACTCTGTGTTCTACATTGGCTGCCATTCAGATAACTTCCACTTATATTGATAAATAGGTTTTTGTAGTCAGCAGAGAAAAGAAACCCAATAGAAAAAAGGGGAGGGGAAAAGTAACTTGAAGAATGGAAACACATACCGAGATGTATATGATTATATTATGTGTAATATGATATGTCAGTGATAGCAGTTTAAATCTAGATAGTTTCTAAATACAAATCCTGTAAAGACCTATGCACACAAATATTATAAGAAATGTCATCCTGCATTTAAACGGATGTATTCACAAATGTGGAAAAACTTGCTGACAAAGTCAAACTGACAGACCTTTCTATTGGCATTACTGATGACTAAGTTGGTCCAAAATGTTTATTGTCAGACTTTACTAAAAACACATAGGCACTTGCATGCTTGTATATGTTTGTGTATGAAATCACGTTTCACCCAAAGACTGTAAGCAATAAGCACTTCTGTAAAAACAAAACAAACAAAAAAAACCACCACCACCAAAACAAAACAAAAAATACCCCCTCATTAGAAAGCCCTTCAAGTTTTCTAATGTGTGCTAAGAAGGTCATAAAAAGTTGATAAAAGTCAGAGGATTCATATTGTTTTACTGGGATCCTTATACAAGTTGCAATGGATATGGAGATTGGTATATTCTGCCATTTATTTGTTCCCCAATTATTCAATATTCTACAGCAAAGATTTTAGTATGCCTGGGTGAGAGCTTTTTTCATAATGAAGCTCAATGTGGGTATGAATGTATTTATAAAGCTTCAGTGGCTATTGGCTTTGCTTGCTACTAAAAATATGGTTTTGATTAGTCTTAAACCTCCTGACTCAACCTACTTTGGGAAAGTTAAGCTATATGGTTTTTTACTGTTCACATGACATTGTGTATTCTAGCTCAGTTGAGATCCAAGGTAAAGTACAGTGGACCTGTACTAAAAGAAAAACTGTTGCAGCTGAATTGAAGCTGAAAAGTAGCTTAAGGAATATTAATAACAGAAAGGTAGTGAAAACAGTTCTGGTTTTAGGCAAACAACTTGTCAGTGGTTCAAAATGACAGTTTAGGAGACAGATAGGACAGAAAATTGCTGAAAGTATACAGGAAATATTACGAATCCTTGGAAGAAAAAATCAGAGTAATGTTTGTTTAACAGGCAGGCTTTAAATGACCTCAAAAAAATTATGTGCCACGTTGGTTACTGCCCTGTAATAGAATTTCATTACGTTGAAAGCAAATGTGGAGCCTGAGGCAACTTTGTTAGGTATACTAATAAGAGTCTCTCTATTCTCTAGCTGATCTTCCTGTGCACCTACACGTGTCTTTTCCTTATCCTTTTGTTTGCTTTGGTGATAATACAGTATTCTGTTTACTTATGGATCACATCTAAAGCAGTCAATTCTTTACACTGAGTGTTTTCTCTGATTCAGTTCATCACAACGCAGCTGCATTGGTGTGCATTTCTAATTGCTTTTTTTTTAAAAAAAAAAAGAAGGGAAAAGAGAAACCACAAAATAAAAACTATGTTAAAGAAGAGTGATGTTAATGTATTGTGAAAGATATGCATTTCTACTAGGGCAACAAAGAGAACACTGACAGTATCTTGAATACCGATGTACCAGGAAAGGAGGGGAAACGCCGAAGCTGTATGAGAATAGAAAACTCCCTGAGAATGTTTGCTATGTACTTTAGTTCCAAAGCTAACTGCATCTCTGCATCCTTATGAGCCAGTGGTCAGCCTCAGAGCTACCTCCTGTTTTTGGCATACAGTTTGGCAACTGATGGCTTCTGGTCTATGCCCTAAGCCGCACGTTCTTATTGCTGACTGACCACATTGGCCACACACTGTGCGCAGTTCTGTTCTTCAGAGGAAAACATGCCACTGTTGGCCAGGGACTGGTAAGATTTCATGAATTCAGTTTTTCATGTTGAGCAGAAAATATTTATAAAATAACCTAAAATAGGGACATCCATCCTGCTATGCAAAGCCTTATCGCAGTGTGCAAGTGTCTGAGAAGGAGATGATGACTCTACCTGAAGAGCACCCTGACATTTGCTGGCTTTGGACATGGAGTTCTCTCCTCATATGGTTTGGGACTGGTATTTTCATGTAGTTTCTACCTCTTGTCTGTTAGAACTTTTGACAAATTGATTCTTTCAAAGCCAATAATTTTCCCCAGGAAATGAAACTTTAAAAGACTTGTTAATTGCATTGTTCCAATATTAGATTTCTTCATTAATTATTTTGTCCTCTGTGAGTTCAGATCTTAATGTCAATGCCCCAAAGAATGTAGCCTCTGACCTACCTATAATGATTGTACAGAAGTATTTTAACTGGCCATGAATCCAGGATGTTTTGTCTATCATACTGATACTCTATTTATGAAGGGAAAGGAGTGCACACTTGCAATTGCTTTCCAAACATAAATCTGTGCGCTCATAATGCATTCTTGCTAAATTTATATTAATGGATGGAGATTGTATCTACCTCCGTTAGCAAGATGTCAGTGTTCAGGTCTTTTTGAGCCAACTGACGCTATACTTCACAACAAAATCTTCACAGAAATATTTTTATTGGCAAGGAACAAGGGAGTGAGGGGTATCTTTCATAATGCATAAAAACAATTAAATCATTAGGAAGAAAATTACCTCAGCTTAATAGGAGAATACTTTGCTGTAGCAGTTCTGCTATCCAGACTCAACATCCAGTAGTGAAGAGATCATAATAATGTGGGTACTAAATGTGAAGGGTTCTGACAATCTGCATTTTCTTCCTTTCCTGGAAAGAGAAAGAAAGAAAGCATGTATGTTAATAATCTTCAAAATATTCAGAACATTAGAGAAATATTTTTTACTTTAGTTGAATAAATAAACTACAGAAGGTTTATTTTATCTTTTTATTTTAATATTTTTTTGAGGTAATCAAAAGTTAAACAGGAGGCAGCACAGGAAAACTGTGTTTAAAACTGTTGCTCAGGTTACAAAGACACAATGAAGGGCTCACATTTTGTTTTATTTTTATGAGTAATATTGTCTGCATTCCCACATGATGCCTGTGTATAAGCTCTAATTCATAGCAAGCTGTAAGTTTTTTTTTTTGTTTTGTTTTGTTTTTCCCTCTTTGGACTACTTTGCATATTATAAAGAATTACTTTTTTATTCCTTATAATGCTAACTGTTCTCTCATCAGCAGTCTCAAGCTAAGAAAGTACTGAAAGATGAAGTGAAAGCTGGAAAAACTACGTTGAAAACTGGTATCTATTGTTGCAGAGTGTAAAGTCTCTGGTTTATCACCAAAAAAAAAAAAAAGAAGAAGACAACAAATTGCATCAACCAAAGCCTAAAACCTTTGATTTTTTTTCTTCCCCCTCATAAACGAATAACAGTCGACAGTTCTGGAATGTGCACTCCTCTCCCATGAAAACATTTTTCCGCTCTGCCTTTTCCAAAAATCAAAAGTTCAAAGCTAGACTACTACACGTTATAAAAGAACAAATTTACCATGACACTTAAACAAAGACATGAGTCAGTGTATTCAGCTTTCTTGAGGGAGGAAGGAGTTATGTTTCTTGTTAAGGCAAAGTTTGAAGTAAAGAAATTATTTTTGTAGTTTTATATATCTCTTTAAAATTATTTATGTCCAAAGATACTCTGTTTTACTGTACAATCAAAGTTGCAATTATTTCCCTTTTTGTCGCTGATGTATTAAAGTTCACATAATTTCTCCTCGGAAAGCTAATTATTAACATCTATATTATATGAATGGTCATATGCAATCACAAACATCAATGTGCTTAGTATTATTTAGAATATCTGTGGCAAGCGGGTGCCTCAGCTGCTTTTCTTTCCTATAAAGAGTGCTGCTTTTTGCCCCTGAGAATGGCACAAGCAAGATGAGTGGCATGTAAGTAGAGGACAGGCAAAATGAGGCGGCTTTGGACTGCTGTGGGTAAAGCAACTTTTATCTGGAAAAAGAAGCATTTACTTTTGCGTTGTCTTAAATATAGGCGTATAACTAATATATCAAGCAGCTGAATTGCTCTATGTCGTTTTTAAAGCTGTCTAGGAAACTTGGAACACCATTTCCATTTATTTAGAGCAAGTGGCTGACTCATTTGTCTGCCTTGAAAAACCTCTACTTCTGTTCCCGAGTGAAGCAAGACAGATATTCTGGAAGTCACTCTTGCTGTACAACAGCAGAAAAGTGCAGAAAGTTGCAGAGTTCTTGCTAGTATTGGGCCCAGTCATCCCCAAATGCATGTTTGACTTGGAGCATGTTAAGGGATGCAAACTTCTGCTCGATACTGTTGTAGCTTTAATGTGTTCAGTTCTTTCAGGCAGATGGAATCTGCAGTCTTGTGGTTCAGGGCTGAGATAGACACAGATTTGTTGTTGCTAGAACAAAGGTCTGGTCCAGATTTACACCCTTGACACTGAATATTACGTCTGGTAGGATGGAACCAAAATCAGAAAAATCCCTGAGCTTGGAGAAAGCTGACATCTGAAACCATATCCAACAGCCTTGGCCCACTATCAGGATTAATTTTTCCTTCATTAATATGCAAAGACTTGAGTTATTCCCTAAGAAGAGCACTGCTCAGTATCTGTATAATAGATACGGTCAAATGCAGGGACACTTAACATTTTTATTCATTTTTTCTTTTTGAACCATATAGCTTAGACATGAGGCTATAATTTCTGTAGCGGCAGCTCTCTTCCTGTTGCTTTTGTAAGACGATGTGAAAGGACCTTACCTGGCAGTTACCCATAGTCATAAGTTGTCTAAGCCTTTTTAAAACCCTGTTATATTTCACAGGGGAACACAGAGGGTGTAATGTAATTAACATAAATGTTTTTTTAAACTTTAACTTTACAAATGGAAAAGTCAGGGTTTTTCATTTGGTTGTTTTAGAGGTTTTTAACTGATTGTGCCACTGCATTTCAGAGGTTTCAAACTGATTGTGCCATTGCATTTAATGTTGATTATGGACAAGATTATAGAAAATAATGGTCTGAATGGGACATGGTCTGTGAGAAATACATTTCTAGTAAGGGAAATCTCCACAAGCAGTTTTGTTAGGTGCAGTTATATACCAGTGACAATGGCTGGAAGCACCAGGCACAGGGAGCCTGCTTTAGGTGAGCTGGGTAGGTGAACCATGTTTTGATAACCACTGGAATAAAGACAAAACAAAACCAAACTCTGCTGGATAGACAAACTCATTTATTTTTTCAGATCTTTTATTAAATTATAAAAGTTGTCAAGAAGATTGTGCTAGGATATATATGTCATTAATAGCTGGGAGTAATTAGGTGGTAATGCCTTTGCAGAAAGAGAGAAAGTTGATTAACAGGCTAGTAGTAACTATACTTGCTGGCTAGGTGTAGCTGAGGGCAAGGAGGGGATTGCTTCCCCCTCTCTCTGGAGCCAAGCATAGTCCTTGCCTGTATGCTTCTTGGTTTGGGTGGATGGGCAATGCAGGCAGTAATACCCCATGCTCTGAAACAGGTAGAACCACAGCTCAGCCAAATTTGAGCACCAGCCACTGTAATAACTATCACACAGGGCAGATGCATATTCCCCTGGTCCATGCTTCTGCCTCCTGCATTATACAAGTGAGCAGGAAAGACTCTCACCAGAGGTTAGGCAAACTGTGAGATTTATAACATTGGTGGTAGGTGGAACAAGGGAGACTGTCAGACCAAGAGAGCCAAATATTTTAAGCATCTGCTACAGGCCTGTGCCAGATGCAGGATACCAGACAAGATGTGCCATTTGTCTGTTCTTGAATGGAATTTCCTATGTCCCTAATACCAAGCAAACTCTGTTTATTTATAATACAACTACTTCTGATTTTGGAGAGATGATATACAGCACATTTCATCTTTTCACGCTCACAACAATATTTAAATGCCTAAAAAGTGATTTATTTAGCTCTATAAATTCTGTCAGGCTTGGCAGTTGTTTTGCTTTGTCATGGGTGAATCTGTAAAGGCTGGCAAACTCCATTCAGGAAAGCTGAACTGTGTGGTTCAGAGAAGTACGGCTTTCTATGTCTGAGTTAAGGATGAGATCCAAGTTCTTTCAAGACCTGCATCAGTAGGCATTGCTTTCAGGTGACCATTATCATGGGCACAAAAAGAAGAATGCCTTAAGAAATGCTAACTGAGCTCTCCTGAAAGTGAAGTTATATTCCACTTCTGTGTGATAAGTAATAAGGGATCCCAATTATTTCCCAAAGAAATCAGCAAGAATTTCAAAGCAAAACTTTTTTCTTGGGATATGTAAATTCAAAACTACAGCTCTTTGGAAACATGTATTAATTGTAAGTTCAATTTCCTTAAGTGAGTTTCTAGACAAATTTAGCGGGGAACATAGCCTTCCCAGAGTAACAGTGTCAGAATGAGATCGATAACCTGGGAGTTTTGCACCCCAGTTTTGAGTCTGTATGCTGCTTTATACTGATACTGAAGACATAAGCCCCAATCTATGCATAAGACCAGGCAGAAAATCAGTGCTAGGGGACTGGAAGGAAAATAAAACAGCCCCACAGTAGAAGTTCTTGGCTCCATTACAGGCCAGTTGTGTAGAAGGGTCAATCTTCCTTGGCCTTCTTTAATGTCAGCACCCTTCCCTGCCAGCGTGGGCATGGCTGCTTGCTCTGCTTCAAAGACGCGCCATGATGGGCCTGTCAAACCTGCCAGCCTTCACCCTGGGCCCTTTCTGGTACCTCAGCTCCAGTCCCATGTCCCACAGTCCTTTTACAAGTGGACTGTGTCCTGATCACTGATCACCTTGTGAACTGTTGCCAGTTCTTCAGTTCAGAGGAGGAAACACCTAAGAGACTTCTGACAGACTTCTTAGACCTAGGCCCTCAATAGGCCCAAGCTTTTTTTTTTCTTTCTTTCTTTTTTTTCTTTTTTTTTTCTTTTTTTTTTTTTTTCTTTCTTTTTTTTTTTTTTCTTTCCCACAGAAATCTTCAAATATGCCTTGGCTACTTCCAACGACAGGACAAGAGAATTAAAAACAAAACCCTTAAAAACAACAATAAAAAAACAACTGTGTGATAAAACAACTGTGTGATAGAAAAAGTGACAAGCTCTTGTTTCAAATTTGCTGACAAATACTGAGAGCCCACAGAATTATTAACTGTAATCCAAGTTCTTCCACTGATGTTGCCTAGAACTTTCTAGGTCACCAGCTACATTAAAACATGTGCAATTAACTGCCTGCATAAACATGCTGCATGAGCTCATCCCTTTCTGTCTTAATTTTTTTGTTTGTAAATTCGAGGCTGTAGAATTTGCCTGTGGTATTGTTCTGAAGTCCAGCTTCTGACTGCAGTTGTTATTACAATAAGAACTGCAACAGATGTCAGAACTGAGTGAAAGCACTGCCATTTAGCAATTAAAGTACAGACCACAGCCATCACTTTTCTTTATTACAGGTGTAAGACCCCACATAACAGGAAACAAACGCTCACACTTGCTTCTAGATGGTAGCCTTCTATTAGGAGAGTATCCGTATTTTCTTCCCACTCAAAGGTTTTTCCAGTACACTTAGCTGTTCCTAGCTGTAGCTAGAAAAGATGCAGCTGCGTTTTTTGGCTTACATAGCTTGAGCTCAACCCTGAGCAACAGCTTAGTCAGAACTGTTTTACAAAACTATTTCTCTGTAAACGTTTTCATTCAACAGTCCACATGTGATATCTTTGCTTCCTTAAAACACGAGTGACTATGTGCTTTATCTTCCTGTTACCAGTCTGGTTAGATACTGATCTGGGAGGTGGTTCAGAACCTGGGGCCAGAGATGAGACAGCGCTTAAGGAAAGCTCAATTCTGAGGGGGTGGGGTGGGGGTGGATCCTGTAATAGACAGCCCAACAAGCTGATGCTGAATGACAGAAAGCAGCAAACTGAGTGGCAGCTGGGTGGATATGGTCAGCCTGGAGAAGAATTTCTAAACTACCCTTGAGTTCATGGCTTTGGAGAGTGTTGGTTTGCAAAAGGACCTCAGGTGAACAGAACATAAGACAAAGGATCCAGGCTGATTTTTTTTTTTTTTTTTTTTTTTTTTTTCTGTGCACTCACCTTTGGGGTGCTCAGAGTCTAGAGGCAGGCCTTTGCTTGAGGCTTAGGACAATCTCTTATGTAGCTAAATCATGCAGCCTACAGAGGCTCCTGTAAGGAGGCTGCTGCTTACCACAGAGGTATAGTCCAGCCAAGAATAGCATGTGTTTCCTCCTCTGCATCTAGCACAACTGTAGCTAAGTGGTTGCTTATGTTCAGAAATGAATGAAATATTCAATGAAAACAAGAATCTTCACTGACGCGACCACTGCTTCTTAATCATTACACAAAATACTGTTGTCTTCCTCAAGCGTGCCTGGCTCTCTAAGGATAATGGAGACAGTACAGTGTTTGGATAGCTGCTGTTTTTACTGAAGAGCAGGGAGGGTGTGCCTGTGTGAGGGCATGTTCACAAGAGTTTTATTTCCAGAACAAAATAGGTACATCTGGAAAGAGCATAATCCAGGTTGCCAGGCTCTGGCACTGCTAGTAGAAATAATCCCTTCTCAGGAAGGTACCAAAATGTGGCTGTCTGGTTTGCCCACAGGTATCTGGGCATTTTTCTTGGCAGGCATGGGTACTGGCAGCTGTTTGGCATTTTGGTTCCTGCCCCAACTAGTGTCTATTCTTTCTTTGCTGAGGATGGAAGGATATGCCTGTGGTTAAATCACTGGCCCAGGGATTAGGCAAAGTGGGGTCTGTTCAGATTTTAGTCTGCATCCTTGGCCTGGTCACATAAGAAAGAATTTTGAAAAGTGCTCAGCACCCACAAACAGAATCAGATTTTTCAAAAGCGCTCTGCTTCCACTGAGGCCGTGGCCAGATGATCAAAGGAACTTTTCAGAAAATTTGGCTGCAAGTGCCAATGCAAGAGCTACTGGGTGCTGAGCACTCCTGAAAATCTGTTTCTCATTTAGGTGCCCTGGTGGGAACCAAGCTCTCCCAATAGCCCCCATCACGATGGGAAGACACTTGAGAATCTGGCCAGCAGCAATCCCTTGAAATGCTACACCAGCAAATTTCTCTGTGCCTCAATTTCCTCTAAAATGAGAGTGACGTTGCCAGGGTGCTTGTAAGGATAAATTCATTAATCTACTGTATGTGATGTTCTTGGATGCTTCTAGAGCAGGAGAGGGAGGTGAAGCGTTTGTAGTACAGTATCTTTCCAGGCATACCAGTCATCTGTGTAAGCAGGAGTGTATTAAACGGACGGGACCATGAGTCCAGGAGCCAGCTTTTCGGTATGCAAAATTTTCAATCCGTCAGGTTCTGGAGTTGTTGCTCTTAATTTTGCTTTAAACCCGTAACTGTGAGTCCGGGCTCTGCCATAATAGGGCATGTAACAAATAGATCAAAAAGAGTCACCCTGAAAAGCCTTTACACTGAACATGAGGTGGGGAAAATACATTGGAAAGAAATGA
The DNA here is from genome assembly GCF_011077185.1 of Oxyura jamaicensis. Lineage (NCBI taxonomy): Eukaryota > Metazoa > Chordata > Aves > Anseriformes > Anatidae > Oxyura > Oxyura jamaicensis. The sequence goes on from NC_048893.1 coordinate 87,546,451, forward strand.
TAAAGCTGCTCCGTTCAGCTGTTTGCCTTCTGAACTCCCTGCCTGTTGAATACAGTAGTTTTATCATGCTCTTTCCTCACATTATATTCTTTTCTCACATCCCACCAAAGTGTTTGGTGGTTTCTTAGGAATTTGTGAGTCTTCTAATCTGAACTTATAAAGAAAGCAGCCAATCTTTTAAATAGATACCCATATGCAGGAATGTTTTTGGCAGGTGTTTTTTTCTGGTTTTAGCACCAAAGAGCCTTGAATTTGAAACGGACATTTTAATTTTCTTTGCTGTTAAGTTCACAGTGGCCTCAATTTTGCCTCCAGATGGAGAAATCTGAAAGGTCCTGTGCCTCCTGCCGTGTGTGCTGGAGCAGCCTTCCTCCTCCTTCTGAGCAGCCCTTCCTCACAGGATGCAACATTTTCTTTCCAGCTGACAGAGGAGCTTCACCCCCCCCTTTCCCCCCTATTTTTGGCCTTACGGCACTGTCAGCATCTGTGCGAGCTAATGCTGCCCAGATCCTTCTCCAAGGGGCACCGAGGGCTGGCACGCAGAAGTGAAGCCCCCAGGCTGTATCTGCGAAACCCAAGAAACCTCAAACGCATTGTTTCCATAAATGCTCCTCAGCTGACTGGGCTGCAGGGAGTTTCTGTGCTCCTCAGCCCTTGCCTCTCCTTTGGGAATGGGAGGCGCAGGCTCCAACTCACTTTCCTGACCGCCTGTGGGCAGACATGGCGCTGACGCGAAGGCAGCTCGGGCCGCAGCGCCACAACATGGGGCAGGAGGCGCAAAACCAATGTGCGGGGCCTGGACCGACCGACCGACAAGGGGTCCTGGCCCTTCACGTAGCCCACAGAGGGTGAGCTTCTGCTGCCCCACTGACGACATCATGGCCTAATGTGGGAGGGCTGCCCCAGGCCTGTGTGGTGACCATTACTGGTGGTTAATGGCCACCGAGTGGCGCGGAGCCATGGCGGTGCCCTGCTGCCATTATTTGGAAGGATGAGGCTGGATGTTGTGACTGGCTATCATGCTAAAATTCCAGCCCTCAGTATGCATGATGAACATTGAAAATATAATAGGCTTATGTTCATTTATTTTTTGAAATACTTGTTTTCATGACGTGAACGGTTAGAAAGTTGAAAGCAAGTGTAGCATAGAAAATGTCCCCGAGCAGTCACAAATTGAATTTGTTTTGCTTGTGTTTCACAGACCTTTTGTATTGAGTTCTTGAGAGCATTCAGCATACGAGTGACAGATGTGATGTTGAAAATAGAATAATAAAAAATATTAATTGCAAGTGAATACCGAGCTCAATTAAAGACAGTTTTTTGTGCTTGCAGTTTGAATCTGAGTAATCTTGCCCTTGACTGTGGGACAGAGAGATATGCTGTAAGAATTTTGTGCCAAAACTAATCAGTAGCTTGGATTTTAGATACTCAATATTTACAACTTGTTGCTTGAGAGCAACCAAAAGACAGTGATGGTGACATTACAAAAGACAGATGAGCAAAATGGATTTCCTTTAAACTAAAACTTAAAAGCCATTTGATAATTTTATAGCAGGACAAAATGAAAAACTTTAGTGCTGAAGATGAATCTTTAATCAGGAATTGGGCTTGGATGGTAACATACAACCTTCTTTATTATCGGGATAGCATGTACAAAGGTCTTAGCTGTGGCTGGTAATGCAAGCTTAGGGAGCAACCCTAAAACGCTTCCCATGTTCCCTGATGTAATAAGTTATGCTTAGGACACCAAAAGATAATAGTCTGTAGGAGGTTTTTGAGAATAGGAATTAAGAAATCAACCCTGCAATGGCAACTTTTGCTGTACTGCACAGGCCTCCTGAAGTCAGCTGCTCTGGTTGGATCTGCAGGACAGCAGGGATTCCTGTAACAGGCACAGTGTCCCACTGCGGCATGACGCTTCAGTGGAAGACAGAAGCTGCTCCTGCACGTGTACCTATATGTGCATACAGCGAAACAGCTGAGATCTCCCTGCCTAGACTTGCATGCAACTGACGTAGCAGTCGGAACGCTGATAATCACTAATACCTTCATCCTTCAGTGGAGCATATTTCTAGAACTATTCATGAGGAAGGCCAGAATAGGATGGGACAAGATCTTTCCAGTTGTTACCTTGTTAATTCACATAGAGAATTACTATTTAATAAGTAGGCAGGGTAGCTCTTGTGATTTGATGTTCAGCTTGTGAATTCTGAATTACACAAGTACTGAGTCTTGTACAACATCACATCACAAATTGTACCCACAATAAGTATTCCAGTCTCAACATACATTCAAGTGGAGCCTAATAATGATTACAGATGTTTTTGAAAGCACAGCTGGATTTTGCTAAGCTCTGCCCACCCTCAGCAAAAATCTTTCCATTCATTGGAGGGCTTGTGCTCTGTTTGAGAGCTTTTTATTTTTTTTTTTGTCCTCTTTGAGTTGACCAGAACTTGGCTTTGGCCCTTTAAATCCTCCTCCCTATCAGCTCAGCAACCGCAGAGGCAGTTTATTACTGAAAAGAAATCTAAGAATCAGTTTTGGCCAGCATTGTCTTGGAAAGTTCATTTTATTAACATGGTTTTGGTTTTATTTCAAAAACACTTTGACAAGCACTGACATTTTTGGAACCAGTAAAGCACAAGAGACTTACTCCTAAAGGCCTAAGCTTTGCATTTTTCTGCAGCGAACAATGTGATGTGCTACTATGGTAAATTCAATTCAAGCCACTGACTGAAAGGAAATAAGTACTGAGTGTTGTCTTTTTTCCTTCATTTTCTAAAATACGTTTTGTGTGAATGTTAGTGCTTGTGGGTTGTATTTGCTTAACTACTCGTAGCTTATTTGCTTTTTATCTATAGTACAGGTGACAGATACCAATGCTGGCAACATAAACTTTCCTTGTAAGCCTACTTTTATTTCTCAGCTTTGACCTAAATTAACTACCTTCTGACTTTTTGCTGAGATTTGCCAACAAGGGTCCCAGTTGTGTGTTTTATATTAGTGTCCATCAGCTAAGAGTTGGACTAGGATCACCTTATTCATTTACAAAGAAATGCTGGGAAAAAATCTGAACGCTTTCTCTTTCCTTTTTTTTTTTTTTTTTTTAAAGGCAAGCTGAAAGAAAATTTCTGGTGTCTGAGCCACACAGAAGATGCTTGTTCTGCATTCACTGGAGCTCTACATGTGGTGGGAAGAATGGAAGGGCAGAACAGAGGTAAGGTGTTTGCTGGCATAAACAGACTTGACTACTAGATTTCTTCAGTGGTAAGTTGACTGTATTTGGTTTGAGCATCCCTGGGACTGTGCCACCATCAGGTCTGTCCCCCTGAAAATTACACTGACTACGTGGGAGGCAACGTAAGCATCTCCATTTCAGTGACTGTGCTGTATTATATATGTCTTGTTGCTTCACCTCTTAACACTGGGTTTTGTTAGAACCTTGGTTTGCTCTCTGTAACTTCAAATGGTCAGATGCTTTCCTTGAAGGTCCCTGTGCAAGTCTACAGTGTACTTCTGCCTACTTCTTTCCCTTCAGAGACAAGAATACAGTAGTATGTTGATCTAGAAAGAGTGTCTGCTTTTTTAGTTATCAGGAAACTGCTGCAGATGTTTAAAAAATCTGACTTCAATATACCTTTGTTTTCTAGTACATCAGCCTGTCAGTTCTGACTCATTCTGCCTTTAATAGGATAGGCTTTGTGTATCCTATATCTTGCTGTGATGATTTCTGGGAGCTGAAGTGAACTGGGATACCTGATGTAGGAGTTCTTCAGTTTTAGTGCTATGGATGTTTATTTAAAATAAAAACTGTCTCTTAAGTTTGCAGTATATTTTGTTTTTTCATCTCAACTTTGTTTCAGAGTAGCTGCGTAAATTATATGACCTATTTCTACAATTGCATAACCAGATTAAACAGGCCTTTCCTTAAAAGAATTGAAAAGATCTATTTAGTTTTTGTTGTTGTTGTTTTGTTTTGTTTTAGGTGGTCTTGTTGGTACCATTTATCTCTTTTTGGCAAATGTGGTGTTCTCAGAAGCGTTGTAATTTGAGATTGCTATGAGTATTTGTGATAACAGGCCAGACACCTCTAGACTAAGTACAGTGAACATAGGTATACTCCTCTTGAAGAGGCAGAAGAAGCAAGGTGTTTAAATGAGTGTAGCGTACGATGCCTAACAGAAGGATTCTCTTGCTGTGTGATATTATGAATGGCGCAGCTATTAGCATGCTTTTCAAATCTTAAGTGGAAAGTTTCTTACCTCCCAGGAACTCCGTATTATTTTTGAGTGCCCTCATGTTGAACTCAGTGTAGTTGCTAATGCGACCCCATGAATAACGATGTCCACATACGTGCACAGACACCACAGTCATCAGTTTACTGCTTGCACACAGCACTGGGAATAGAACTTAAGACCTTCGCCTCCGCAAACACAGCTGCTCATCTGGCTGTGGGCTTTGTAGCCAGCAGAGGGAACTGATAAACACTCTCATAGGGCTGCTTTATATATTTTTTTCTAACCAAAAGAGGGCACTGATCCTCGCTCACTCCATTACATGTCACCCCTCAACAATTTCACCTGCCATTCAAGAAGCAACAGACTTGCATTCATCTTGTTTTTGCTATGAAACATGGACTTGCATGAAGAAGTTTTAATCATCAAAAGATGTCCCTAGACTGCATAGTGGTATTAATCCCCTGCAGTGCAGTTATGAGACATTAAATTCATTACACATCAAGACAATTACAGAAACACATCCAACATTTCAGGAGTATGGGGAGACCAAGCACAATTGTTTACTGATGTGTACAGAGAATAGGCACAGTTATTGCACAAGACCCACAAAAGGCTTCAGAACCAGGACTCATCATTATCTTTTTAAACACAGAGCTCCACAACTTCTGCTGAAGCAGCATTTTCTTAGCACAAAGAATAGATCTCACTTTCTTATGAAGGAAAAGCCATAGAAGGGGAGCATACACTAGCTAGGGTTTTGTGTAAGTGAAGAGGTAAAAGTAACTTCTGTTCAGTTAAATATGGTTATTTGTTGGTTTTAATCAAAGATGGCTCAAACCACCTGTTTCTGTCTTTATTGTTGCTCACTACTGTAACTCCATTGAACCATTGCTCTTTTAGAAACAGGACACTAGTGAAAATTGAAAATTATCTCCCTGTGGAAAGAAGGAACCCAGTGTGGTAGGATAATTGGAAAGCCAAAAGAGTAAGGGAATCTATGAGGATATATTTAAGCTTCAGGGATAAAAATATAATCTTTCCTGCCCTGGGTTATATAGGAAGACAAGGAACTATTGGGCAGAAAATACGCTTTTGGAGGTGTGCTTGTGAACATACGACAATCGTCTTATGTTCTGCTGCAGGTGGTGATATAACAATCATTCTTTTTCTAGTCCTTATCATTCCTGCTAATCTTCTGCATCAAGCATCAACACATTCATTATTATTATTATTATTTTTGATAATGCAGTATTCATAAGACCACTCTTGTTTTACCAAGATTGAGCGCTTACAGTTAGGTGTTGTCTGTTGTTTCTGGTCCATGGCAGTGGATCTATGCTTGCTCATTCTGACAAGATTGCGTTAGTCTCAGCTAACCACAGAGGGTAAGAAAGGGGTGTCACTTGATTATTTATTTATTTGTTTTCCCCTCCAGGAATTAGTTTCAAGTCCCGTTAAGGGTTTTTAAATGGTTTCAAAGGAAGTTCCAAAGTGTTAAGAGTGAATTAGATTCTCATAAGAATTTACACTGAAATTCTCCCTGCTGTTCAGCCCTAAAGAGTTATACAAAGACAATTCAGCTGCGAAGGGATGGACTTTATAAGGCTGAATATGAAATGAAGTTTGGGACTAAAGTGCTGGACTGGAACTTAGAAGAGCTAAATCTGACTCTCTGCTCTGCAATGAATTTTCACTGTGACCATAAGCAAAACCAGTCCATGTGTTTAGTATCAGAATGGCCAGAGGAAACTCACATCTGTCTTACAAAGAGGTGGTGAAAATAAATTCATGAAGACTGCAGTGTCTCTCAGTCAATGGTAATGGCAGGCCACTGAGTAAGTAGTCAGTGATAAATTTGTCCTATGTCTAGTACAGTTATACCTTTTCTACATATCTAGTCTACCACTTTTAACATCATTGGGAATTATTCTAGTAGTTTCACTGGGCATTTATACCCTAAATGAACACCTTAAAAAAAAAACAACACAAATGTGACCACCAAGAGAAGCGGCTAAGCATGCCTGCTTAACACTTTACTGGTCTATGGCTGAAAAATTAATATAGTCTCATTACCTTTACTTTGTTATTGTAAAATATTAAGGTTATTCCTCAAAAAATCCAAATTCCTTTTTCTCTCTTTGATTTTCTCTCATTGACTCACCTTTTTTGTTATGGTTATAGCAATAATTTAAAGTGATAGTATTTTTTATCTGAATATCAGTACATTTTGATCTTGTAAAAAGGAGTTTCAGGTCAGCACATAAGTCAATAAAGGCATTTCTAGGCTTCTACGTTCTCTGTAAGGCATGCTGCTTGCAGTTTCCCTTCATCCCCTGCTGCAGAGTGATGCTCAACTGAATTATCTTCAGCCTAAGAGAAACTGCTCAGAGGAGATTCTGATCTAAATTAGACACATTCCTTTCAACAGAGTTTTCTTAATATGCCCTGCAATCCATTTTTGAAATGCCAAAATGTTACATTTCACAGCAGGCTTTAATAAAAGATATTTTGCTACATACATTTTCTTGTGGCAAATGCATTTTTTTGAAATTTTCTTATTGAAAATTGCACTGTTAGAAACTGATATATCTGATGGAGTAAAAATCTATATGAATAACGAGGCTTTTCTGCCAGATTTTAGACATAAATACTCTATGCTTTGCACTTAAAATCACATATCTGTACTTTAAAAGAGAAGTTTTTTTGGAGGGGGAGGGGAGATTTGCTATAAAAGTCTGATGTTAACTAAACAGTCAAATTTTGTAGCTTGGAGACAGAATGTCTGTTATAGGAATAGAGCCTATTGTTTTTTCTCACATCTTCTATGGGCAACTTACATGTATTACCTGGATGCAATTACAGCTTTACTGTAAGCCTGCTATAGAAAGTACTGTGTTTTTGAATAATTACTTTTTTTTTTTAAAAAAAAAAAAAAAAAAAAAAAAAAAAAAAAAAAAACTCTTATGTAATCTTCCAGGCGAATAGCTGAAGGCAGTATTTGCTTTTCCTCCATTAGATACAACAAGTAACGTAAAATACAGGAAAAAACAAACAAGCCCAGAGCATCTAGAAAAGGGCATTTTGAGCAGAGTTCTGCTGATGCTATACAGTTATAGCTTAAAATGTTGCAGCTAATGTGAATACAGCTATGTGTGGACATAACTCTTCTTTAGAAAATACTTATTTGGGGAAAGAGCAACAGAGTCAATTTAGGAAGAGAACTGTTTTTCTTTCAAAAAGAAAACATCCCTTTTTAACTGCAAAATGTATTACAAACTATTTACAGTCAGCATTCACTGCTTGTTTGGTAGTTCATGCTCTCCCCCTCATCTCGGAGCACTGGAAAGAGGCAATCTAGGATTGGGATTTCTGTGATGGAATTTCTATAAACAGGTGACTGTGTGCTAAAAGTGCTTTGACTCACACAAAATAAGAGACTGGTACTAGTCACTAATAGATTTGTCTCTGTGAGGATGGATAGAGAGGAATAGAGGGGAGTGCAAACATAGTTTTGAAAGCACTTACATTTTAATGTTTCAACTATTCAGCAGCTGTCTGCATGAGATACTTAACTATTCCTTCCTGTAGCATTAGAAATACCTATGTAGGCAAACTTGATAAAACACACTTCAGGCTGATCTCCAGATTTCATAGACATACAAAATCTGTTGTTCAAAGAAATAGAATTTTGCTTGTGAAATGTGTACTTTAAGCATATTTGGTACCAGACAGCGAACTCCATCAGCTTTCTTACTGTGTTTCTGTGAGGGCATAAGTTCAATTATGCAAGAGCATAAGTTCAATTATGCCTTTTTTTTAAAAAGCAGTGAAATCTGTGAAGATGCACTTCAGTCTCAAGACTGGCTCCATCTGCCTTGTTAAATTACAATAGTAATAATAATAATAAAAAAATCCTTCCTTGAGTTAGCACTATGAGTTAGCATTAAGCATTTTTTTTCAAACTGAACTTAAGGCAGCTTTAAAGTGTCCTTTTTTGCTAACTTTGGACTGAGAAGATTATTAAGAGGGATAATAAACTGTTAGAATTGGTCTGGATATACTAATCTCTTCAAAATATATCAGAAAGGAAAATAAGACAATTTCTCAGCCACACAATGTTTCCCAGCAAGATCTGTTTTTATTTCATTGCTAAAACAACAGATTGTTACTAACTTAACTGTCAGATGACACTCCATCTAAAAAAAAAAAAAAAAAGCACCCTGCCAGCACCACCCAGCAAGGCAGTGCTAGAGTTCACATTAAGGCTTCCTTGCAATAGCTGCTTAGAACAGAAACCTGAAGTAGCAGTAATCTTACCTTGAGTGTACAAGATCCAAGGAGAGAAGATCACTGGTTCAAAACAGTGGAGGACTGAGAAAGTGCTCTGATCAGCTGCTGGTAGCATGCACTTGGCTTTTATGTGCAGGTGGGAGGAGCTGCTCCCTACGGTAGGTGGGCAGTAAGGACAGCAGGCAGACAGCCTTCAGGAGGCATTATACAGTAGGTTTTTGCTCTTTGGGGCAGAGGGAGGGGGGAAAGCAAGTTGAATGGCATTTACAGGAGAAATAGTGTTGGATTTATTACTTTGTTTTTAAATTATTTAGTTAACTGAAGATTTTTCTATTATATTTGTTTCTCTAAATCTGGTGTAATTGTTCTGGTTACAGTTATAATGCTACTAGGTCTCACGTAGTCTTTTGGAAATATTGTCACAGCAGTGAGATAACACAAAGTGGTTATCAGAAAGGCTTGTGTTTCCCTTTCTAAGAAGGAACAGCTATGAAGAAGCAGCTTGCTTTATGTTCCAAATGTCTACTCAATCACAACTCTGGAGCCCTCCTGAGTTTCTCTTGTGCTGTGCTACCCAGCTTTTCCTTGATGCAGCTGTAACATGTTCCATCTACACACTGACTTTCTAGCAGCTTAGTTTAGCGGTTTTATTGTTCCCTGTGTCTGAGTTCTAAACAATTTTCCCAACTGGTATTCTCAAAAGGCAAATGTAGCCAAAAAGACAAACCAGTAGGAATACACATTCCTGGTGGTTTCTGTGTAAAATTATTCATTGTTCAGTTTAACTCATTCACTGCTTTCAGGGCATGGAAGAGCGGGTGGCACAGTGTCCAGACACTGGCTGCTGGAGGTAAAACAAACAGTTATACCCAACTGGAATGCACTGATCCTGTGTTTGCACAAGTCCCTGAATGAGGCATCTGGTCCTTGATTGGTATTATTTACCGTAACACACGAGCAAAACCTGTGTCATATTGGAACACTTGTGAGTGGAGGAAGCCAGAAAGGTAGAAAAGGAAGAGGAAGACAGTGGTGTGAAATCAAGGGAGAGGCTAGAGGCACATCCTGATTAAAAATCTGGGGAGGGCCAGGCAGAAAAATGAATGAGAATCTGAATCTATTGAGTTGAGATCAACAAGGTTGTAGTGAAGGTGATGGAGAGTCAGATATATTATATAATACTTCTTGCACTGAAGGGCCAAACTTGTCTCTGGGTGAAGAGATCCTTATAGAACTTCTGTTAATATCCTGAATTTGTTCTAGGTGTTAGACTCTTGTGTCTGTATTTTGATATCTGAATATATATGCTATGATCAATGTAAATAGGTCTCAAGTCCAAAGATATTTATGTTGGGAATGCATATTAACTCATAAGATGGACTCAGAGTAATACTCAGTTTCTCACTGTGCTTTTCCTTTTCTCTTGATTATAACGAGTGTTTATTTATTTATTTATTTAATGCATGCAATCCTATTTGTCTTTGTCCTTTTAGAAAAAGGCTTAGAAACCAATTTGGATATCAGTATTAGGTGGCAGAAATACCTGCATAACCTAGGTGATACAGGCTCTGAGATTCAGAATGGTCAAGCCATGGGACTGGTTAAATTGCTCTGTTTTCTTACAGCTATCAGGTCCCTGTTGATTAGGGTAATTTCTGCATTGCAACTAATTACCAGCAAAAGCCATGTTATTTTATTTCTGCTGCACTCAATGCATTTTTACATTTCTTATGTAGAGATAAGTACTCTTCTCTGAAGAGATTAGTGTGGTTTTATTCAGAGGCTACACTAGCAATGGTAACATAGGAATAGGGTCAGCGATGGTACAAATTATAGCGATAGGTTTATGGAATTAGTTCAGGCGTGGGCACCTTGTGATGGTTCGATTAAATGATGCAAATAAACTGGAATTCTATTCATCTAACATCTGGCTTTGTACTTTCTGAAAATCTTGACCTAGATTCCTATAATTAGAGAGTAAATAGATATTTGGTCTCTTATTTAATGACTAATTTAATTCCTTAAGTCCTTATTTAAAGACTGATGACTCACTGTCTCAAAATTGCTGGCCTTTCTGCGGGTCCTTCTTAAAATCAGTGGATGCTTTCTATAAGTTCAGTACCTTTTAAAGATCAAGCTACTTTTTTCTTGGAAACAAAAACTTAAATGTAAAAGACTATATGTAGGTTGATTTTTATTTACTTATTTAAACTTCAGGTGCTAAGTGCCACTTTTCAGAAGTGAGTCAATACTCAAGTGAACTCAGTAAGTCCTCCATACTCCATTGGTTGTGCATAGTGATCACATGTCCTACTGTACGGCATACTCAAGGGTAACCTTATCTTTTTATACTTTCAAAAGAGGAGAACTAATAAGTTTTTTTCTTCAGTTCTTTCCTTAAGGGAATCTTAAAGCACTTTCAAATATTAAATAAACTTATTAAAAGATAAAATAGATGAAAAGTATTAAACCATAGTAATGATTATTTAAGCACCACTGTGATGTAATTATATGGAAAATTACTGGATAAGACTAGCATGTTAGGTGTAGTCATGCCATTTTTTAATCACTGCATTGCTTATCTCCCCTAATGAGATTTTTAGTAGATGAAAACTTTACCAAAACCTCTGAGGGAAATTTGATGTAGGTTGTCACATGATTAACTGGATTTCAGGGCACACTTCCAGACTGGAAAGTACATTCAGTGTGGACACATGGAGTCTTGTTCCTATGACCAGGAGTAATGTCCAACATTTCTAAAACTGTTAGTTCCTATCTACCTTTTAAAAATAGGTATCCTTTCAAGAATACTTACAACGTTCCAGCCCTCTAGCTGCATTCTTACCCTGAAAAGTCCAGATTAGTTTGCTCTGACTTTCCAGTAATTGTCTTGGGGCAGCTTGTGCTTTTAGCAATAAAGGAACTAAGTGATTACTACCAGTTTGAGTGTACCTCAGCTAAAATGAATGTGGCTGAATGTGTTGGCAGTGGATTCAAAAAGAATCAACCTGAATGAATGGAGAATTTGACTCTGAATAAATCATGTTTTATGTGTCATCACACCAACAGCTCTGGTAGCTGGCTGCTTGCTGTTTGGCAGTATTATTAAAGGAGGAGAGGCTCTAAACAGTTAAATAGCATGGTGATGGCAGAAAATGAACTCTCAAGATCAAGGTGTCAGCATTTTTGTTCAACACAAATCAGATAGAATTAGAGAGACCTCCTAATGTAGAGCAGGATAATACAGGTAATAGTAATCTTGTGAGGTAAAAGTTAACTCTTCCAACTTTCATCTATAATTTTAAAAGCACTGTAAATAAAAAAAAAATAGTTTCAAAGTTTTTGTGACATTAGTTAATAGAAAAAATATTCTGACTAGTTTACAGGTAAATTTTTGCTAATCTATACCACCCTCATGGAAATGTATTCTTTTCATTTTATTTGACTGTAGGACTATAGACATGAATGATTTCTCTACTTGACCAGCAGTATACTTTATTAACCTGTGGTTTCAGGCAACATTCTCTCTTCTGTCACGCTTCTCATCATTGTAAGTTCTATCCAAAGCATATCCAGCAAACTTGCCTTTTAGACAATTAAATGCAACAGTGCTGCAGTTTTTATAGAGTATTGTCTTTTTCCATAGTAAAGACTCAGACCTAGAGGGGAGAATAAAGGGAGAGAGTGAACAGTTTTCAGTTCCTTTTCTCCACGTCACTGAGAATGTCTGTCTGATGTCTACTTTCAGATTTGCATCCATAGATTAGGGTTACATAGGTGATCTGGCTGAAGACCAGTGTATGCCAGTCTGATGAAAGGCCTTGCAGAGCGATCTGGACAGGTTGGAGAACTGGGTGATCACCAACCGCATGAAGTTTAACAAAAGCAAGTGCCGGGTCCTGCACCTGGGACGGGGCAACCCTGGCCGTACATACAGACTGGGTGACGAGACGCTGGAGTGCAGCCCCACAGAGAGGGATCTGGGGGTCGTGGTTGACAGCAAGTTGAATATGAGCCAGCAGTGTGCCCTGGCAGCCAGGAGGGCCAACCGTATCCTGGGGTGCATCAAGCATGGCATTGCTAGTCGGTCGAGGGAAGTGATTGTCCTGCTCTGCTCTGGTGTGGCCTCACCTCGAGTACTGTGTGCAGCTCTGGGCACCACAGTACAAGACGGACATTAAACTGTTGGAGAGTGTCCAGAGGAGGGCGACGAAGATGGTGAAGGGCCTGGAGAGGAAAACAGTTGAGGAGGGGCTGAGGTCACTGGGCCTGTTCAGCCTAGAGAAGAGGAGGCTGAGGGGGGACCTCATCATGGTCTACAACTTCCTCGTGAGGGGGAGTGGAGAGGCGGGTGACCTATTCTCCGTAAACACCAGTGATAGGACCTGCGGGAACGGGGTGAAGCTGAGGCAGGGGAAGTTCAGACTAGATATGAGGAGGAGACTTTTCACTGAGAGGGTGGTTGCGCACTGGAACAGGCTCCCCATTGAAGTAGTCACTTCACCAAGCCTGTCTGAATTTAAGAAGAGTTTGGACTGTGCACTTAGTCACATGGTCTAAACTTTTGGGTAGACCTGTGTGGTATAAGGAGTTGGACTTGATGATCCTTATGGGTTCCTTCCACCTCGGGATATTCTATGATTCTGTGATGTAGTACACAAAATCAGGATATATTTTGAAAGTACAGATCTTTCACTCTAGGTAAGCATACACCTACGACTAAATGTGAGTGTGGAAGGAGTACCTGTCTACCTCAACCAATACTTTCACCTGTATGACAAAGTTTATTGTCTAGCACATAAAATGATAAAGGCAGAATTGGGGAAAAAATTGAAAGAATCGATACAGAACATACTATATCCATAACTGATGTTATTCTGCATGCATCTTGCCTGTGCTGATTCTGTTTAGTGTTGTGTCCACCAGTGAAAAGGGAATGCAGTCCAAAGCTGCTAGTATTAGACCAATCCATCCAGCCTGCAATTGCTTGCATTGTTGTGTCCTATGTTTTCTGTCTTCCTATGTCTGTGTATCAGCTCTGGATCTTTCAGTGGGATGTGCTAGCTGACTACCATGTCAAAACAGAATAAAGATCCTTATTTTTAAGAGACACACTTGTCAATGCTAACTTACACCTTCTAGAAAAACAGCTAGTCTATGATATAGCGTAAGCCAGATTGAACATATAAAAGTTGGGAACTCGCTGACTGAGGGACATTTATGCTGAAAATATGGGAGAGTCTTGATAGACAGCAAAGTGAACGGGAGCCAGCAGTGGGTCCTGGCAGCAAAGAAAGCCAACGCTGTCTTGGGCTGTAGGAGTAGGAGCACAGCCAGTAGCTTGAGGAAAGTGTTTATCCCCTTATACTTAGTGCTTACTAGGCTCCATTTAGAATACAATGTCCAGCCTCCCAGTGTTAAGCCTCCCAGTGCAAGAAAGATACGAACAAACTGGAGCAAATCTAGAGGAGGACCACGGAGGTGATTCTGGATGCTGGAGCACTTGCCCTGTGAGGAGAGGCTTCGGGATCACAACTTGTTCAGCTTGGACAACAATTGGCTTTGAGGGGACCGAACAGCTGCCCCTCAGTACCTGTGGGAGGGTTATTGAGCACGTGGAGCAGGATTCTTCACAGTGATGCATAGTGGGAAGATGAGACAGAGCAGGTTGCCCAGTGAAGCTGTGCAGGCTCTGTCCTTGGAGGTATTCAAGAGCCAACTGGATGAAGCCCTGAGCAGCCTGGTCTGACCTTATGGCTGACTGTGCTTTAGGCAGGGCATTGAGCTGGAGACCTCCTGAGGTCTCCTCCAAACAAAATGATCCTGTAATCCTATGCTATAGCACAACAACATTGAGTAATGCTTCTCATACTGTGGAAGAGTTCAGATGAGCTGTTTTTCAGCTGCATGGAAAAGATTGGGGTATTGGCCCAGGGGATGATCAAAGTTGATAACGTCTTTCTTTTAAAATCTAGTATGTATGTGCATTTCTGAAAAATAACCAAGATTACAAATGAAAGTCTTAACTTTTAACATATGCTTTGGGATTAAATAAGACTTGTCTTCAGTTCCACCACAATGTGCTTGGTGGCAGTATTATGCATTCTCTGTGTAGGTTTTGAGTATTTTTCTTTTAAATAAGTTTCCTGAAAGTTTATTTAATGAAGCCAAGTGGCACACATTTTGACTGTAATATGTATTCTTTTAAACCTCTTTGCCAAAATATTATATATATATATATTTATTTTAGAAAGCTACTTTGTGCTGTTTCAAATGAAATAGAGCATCCTTGGAAAAATATATTTCTGATCAAAGGAAATATTTGCCCCAGTGACACCAAAGTTAAAAAGGGAGTGAAACAGCATTTGAGTAAGATGTTGGTGCTTTCTAATTCATCTTTGATACACCTTATTTCATAGAAGTTTTGTCCCTACACAATTAGTCTTGAAATAATGAACATTTTTTTTGCTACCTTGATTGTATCATTAATACATTTTATCCCCATACAAAAAAAGTCCTATGTTGGCAATTAAATTACCTTCAATAATGTTCAAACTGCTTCGTATTACTATCATTAAACTGTAGGAATCCGATCCCAAACATCTTAATAGTTTTTTCTTCAGGACTGAGGAAAAAGTAGCTCAATTGCATGTTTGGCCATTGGCAAAATTATTTTAAAAGACAAATGACTGAGATTTTTTTTTTTTTGAAACTTAAAGTGGGCCTGGAAAGGAAAAGTTTGTAAGGAACACTTAAAACACATTATAGTAACAACCCATACTTTCTTCAAACTGCATCAAATTTTAGTGTTGGGGGAGACATAATATTTATCCTAACACCAGAGAATACCATGTAAAGGAAGCAGGCCAGCTTATTATCTCTGTTGTACCATGGCAAAACAGGAGCTGGGAGCACATGACTGGTGGTGCTCACACAGATTTCAGTGGACTTGCATTTCCATCCTACAGTCTTTTTTTTTTTTTTTTTTAGGCTTCTTTCTTGGCTATAATATATCAGAGCACAGCCTATGGTGTGTCTAGCAAAGACAGCAGACAGCCTGTCAGCTTGATGCCGTCTGCAAGCGTTTCATTGACTCTATTACTTTTACTACAGATAAAGTTGTAAGCAGTCTTGTATCTATTGATCTTTGGTTCTCAGTTCAGTATTTCCACTACTTTTTTCTAGTGTAGCTATTAAATCATGTGAACTTGTTACCAGGAGCTGTAATCTTAAGTCATGTAAATTATGAACTGCTACAAGCACCTCACAATCTCATATGTTTTTTTTTTTTTTAACAATGAATTTCTGAAAGCAATGAACTCTGGAAGTAAGTACTCTGAGTTCATACTAACACTACGATTAAGATGACATTTGAGGGATCTGTTTGGCTTGTCTCTCAGATCTTTCATGAAAAACCACTGAAATCATTGCCACTGGGCAGCAACTATATTAAATTCCTGGTATGGATGAAAAGGTTTTCCTCACTGTTTTGGAGGACAGATACCAGACTCAAGTAAATTTCAGTGTTCCTAAGCTTTTTCAAAGTATCAACATACTATCAAGTAAGAATCTTGCTTGCCAGCATGCTCATCATGAGGAGAAAAGGAATAGAGAATGAGTGCTTCATGACACATTGGCATTTGTACATACATTCCCAAAGTAGTACTTTCCCCCCAGAAGAACAAAAGTGTAGTGTTTCATCTGTACAAAGCTATTTTCTTCTGAACATTCAAAACACTACTATGAAAGAATGAGCAGAAAGTAATCATTTCTGTGTATTATATTCTAGACAGTCAAAAGCATTTTCCTAAAATAGGAGTTTGGTTATGACAACTCCTTGAAGTTCATAATAATCTCCTTGGTTTTATTAACTTGTCTTCTTTTGCATAATGGCTAAATTCTCAGTGTGTTCCTCTGCTTCTGTTAAAACTGAAGGAGCTAGATCAATGTTGGCTATTGAAATAGCATTCAAAGCTTTAATAGCCTTTGTTAACACACTGTAATGCGGTGAGTTACACTAGACAAATCAGTGACAAAAGAGTAAGCTCAATGCCTACTTAACCAAGACCTTTTGCATTTAAGATGATGATGGTAAATTAATTTTCCTATTTTTCATTTGTCTTTCTTGGATAGCCTTGGTGACAATCCACCAACCAACCTTCAGAAATGATTTTCTTGTTTTCCTCATCTCTGATCTCCCTTTGGCCTGGAAATTAAGAGGAACTTTTATAAATAAGAAGCTTATTGTACATGACTAATCAGAGAATTCTTCTCCTAATGCAGACCAGTTATATTCGTGTCAGAGGGATGAAGCATCCAGAACTGTCATTTTGTAATAGGAGTGTGCTTCCATTGCCCAAGGAGAGTAGTACTGCTAGTCCAGACCCTACATGCCCCCATGGGAGATGCACTGACCTGTGCTCTAAGTCACTGAGCTAACGATGTGGCTTGCTTGTACCAGAATACTCCTAGACCGTTCATCAAGCTGCTTATAGCACCATTTCCAAGCCAGAGCTCAATATTATATATATATTTTTAATTTATAGAGAAGTTGACATTGTTTTATTTCTATGAGGGCTCAGTTCAGTCTTGTTTATTTTACAGAAGTACAAAAGCTCTGCTAGCTAGGATCTGTCATTCGCCCAGTTGTGGCAAGAAAAGGCAGACTGAACTACTGAAGCTTCTTCTCTAAGCATAGCATGTTATGTGAAAGCCTTTCTGCTCCATCCAGATGCACAGGCACTTCGTATCTTAAAGCGTTTATTTCTATTTATGTTGGACTGGGAAGAGTGTCCAAGTGTTACTTTTTCTCAAACAGTTTAATGTTTATGTGTTGCTGTTAACATTTGAATAAGCACTAAGCCAAAACAGTTTTGTTCCATGTAACTCAGATGAAGTTCATGCCAATTAAAGAAGCGTTTACATATTTATTATTAGTTTTTAAATGAATGGAATCAGCTCCCTGTAGCTCCGTTGGGCTTCTCAGCAACACTTATAGAGCAATTCTTCCCAGAGATACTTAGAAATGCACCATTGACTATGCAAAGAAGCAAAGAAGTAGACTGTTCTGGAAGTCAGCTGCTGTTTGGCAATTCCTATCTGAGTGTTCTTAGCCTGAGGTAACTCTGGCTAAAAGAGAGGTAACTCTGCATAGCGAACCTTTCAGGGAAGAGGGATTTGGTGGAAAATGCTGACAAACTTGTTATCTTGTATTTGTGTGTTTGTGCTATTGTCTATCACCGTTTAGCTGATAAATCTTACCTGACCGTTCCAGAGGAATTCCGGGGGTAAGTCCTTGTTCAGTTTCTGGTTTGGGTAACCAGCTGAAGACGGAGATACTTATTTATACCATCTGATTCAGGAACAATGAGAATAGACTTTCTCACAGGATTCTCTGTGCTTTTCTGGTGGCAGAGGAAATACCATGGCTACAGCCTTTCTCAGGCTTTTATGATGTGTGGTTTTGGATGAGGAGGACATTGTCACATGTACTTTGTTAATGATTTGGAACCTTCAGCTGCTTTTCTCTGTAACTTTTCTTTAAGAACACATTCTTATTAGTTTAAGTTTCTTGCTTAGTCTTATGGAAGTAAAAACAAAATCACAGCAGAGTACTCTTCTGCTGAGCTATTTCTTGCGCTTGCATCTCCAAAGGTAAGCTGCATTGCTGGAAGCATATACATACTGTTTATATACATTCATATTGTTTCCATGCTGGAGAGTTAGGAAATATTTTTTAAATTGCAGTCAGGTTGTCTGAAGCAAATGAATTTTTGCTGGCATTTCCACAGTTCCAGTAAATAAAGTTGTGAGACTGGGATGAAGTTGCAGCTGGCTTGAAAGCTAGGTAAAGCACTTTTAGTTTTTGAAGGAAGATTCATCTTTGCACAATTTGTTTAAGGTTGTTTTAAAATAGTTACAGATTTTGTTTTACACTTTCTCTTCTGATTCTTGCTCTCAAATTCATTGCATCTGCCCAGTAAAAACATTTTAATTTTTCATCCCTCTGTAATGCGGGTGGTTAAGTCATACAGTAACAGCACTCACCATTGTATGATGATAGCAAAAAAAAATATTTTTTTCTGTTTTTCAGGTTGTTCAGTTCAAGACCTCATCCCAGTGAGGTCCACTTTCTACCAGGCCTTTCCAATCATGTCTCTGTAGTCTAGCTTTATGATTCCGGAACAGCAAATTTAAGGGTGAAGTTCATGAGAACTAGACAAATGGGCATGGTCAAAGCTTCTGATTGTTGAATAGTCTACAGAAAGAGATGAGGCAGAACCAATGTCAGATTACACTCCATAAATTTGCTGATACAATTACTCTTTTCATAACTTCTTTTCCAAGATGACGGCTCACTTAGTTTTTTAATTATATTGAGCATTTGAATGCGGCTGTGCTTCAGAGATGCTGGATTTTTTTTATATTTTTATTTTTAGAGAGCACTGTGTGCTCATTTCCTGTAGACAGGATCCTTACAACGGATCTTAGACTGGAGGTTGAATTTGATAATGTTTTTTAAACTTTGCTAACAAATGCATGGCCCTCCAATATTAAAAAAAGAAAAAAGCAGATCTTGGAGAGGCAGTGTACAGAACTTATCAATATATTCTCTGTAAGTAAAAATGATCCGATCAGAATAACTGAATAATATTTAGATTCTTTGGTAATTCTGTAAAAAAAAAAAAAAAATCAATACGTCCATATAATCTTTCTTGTCAGTCAAAAGAGAAGTCTTTATGGGCACATCTGAGCTCATGTTACTTCAGCATATTTTTCTCCAGACTTGTGAGAAGCAGGAAATAGGAGGGTCCTCAAGAGATTTTTCTTGTTTGACTTGACTTTGGATGGGGAAGGGGAAACAGTGCATCCCAAGTGTGACTGACCGGTGGAGGTACCTCCAGCATACCTGTTACTTTATTTACTTAGAAATAAGAGTCAGGAGCCAGTCATGATCTACAGATTGGCTACTAAGTAAAACAGGAAAGCACTTATATTCAAGTGTCACTTCAAAATATCTGCACAACACACACTGGCTACAGAAGGAGGATCAAGGATATCTACTGAACATAAGTATTTAACTTCCTCAGTGCCCCCAAATAACATTTCATGGCATAATATTTTCCACATTTCTAAAGACAATTGAGAATAATTTATAATGCATGAGGACAGAATTTGAGTTTTTATAAGAACCAATGAAGTTTTTGAGACATGTTTATGTGTAATTAGTTGATTTAGCCGTGGTATGTGTGAGTGTATGTATTTAGATGCACACATATTCAGATGTATTTGTCCTATACAGGGTTGAGACAGTAATGAAATGTGTGCCTTGCATTTCTTTGATCCATTATTCACTAAATGCCATTCAATTGGTTCCTAAAAATTTGGGCTGCATAAGCCAAAGGCATAGATTATGGATATTTGGAGAAAAGATTTCTTTAAACTGAAAAAGACCAATTCTGGCTTTCACCATCTGAATATTTGAGGTACCTTTTCTCTGTTCATGTTTGTTTGTTCATATAACGCAGTGCCTTCACAGCATGGCAGTTTCTGCAAGAAGGTGTCCTCCTGCACATGCAAAAAGCTTCATACTTTGCTCAGTGCTGCTGAGTAAATACTTGCTTCAGGCACCATGATTCTAGAAAGATGTGTAGTAATTAGGGAGAATCCAGAAACAGAGCAAGCAGAATGAGCAGATCTGTAACTTCCGACCTACAAGGAAGTTGGACAGTTTGGGTTTTCTAGCTGAAAGAGAAAATTTTGGGGGAACACTTAACAGTCTTCAGAACTACATAAAAGGGCATTGAAAAGAGGAAGAGGCAAACAAAAAGTCAAAATTTGGAGCAATAAAAAGCAGCATTAGCTATCTTTTTTTCAATTTGTGGAAGGATCTCAGCTAGTCTGTTTGTTTACATTGGAACATTTGTACAGCCAGCTTTAAAGACTTCTGTGTTTCATTGGGAGTTATCCAGACAGTGTGTGAATCGGTATCAAACACTTTAAATGATGGATCACATGCTTTGAATAGCAAGTACTTGAGGCCCTTATTACTGTGGAAAAAATTGTGTACAGTTCATAAAGTGGAATATAGTCACATAAAATAATGAAATAATTTGGAATACTGTTCAGTGATTGATTCTGACCTTAAATAGGCTAAGTTATTCCTATAAACTGTCCAGCCACATTCAGTATTTATTTTCACTTCTGAATCATTCAGGATTAATGTTTCCAGGTTTTCCCCTATATTATTCAGTCCTTATGTTTCAGATTATTTCCTCTTAGTAATAGCTAGCATTACACTTAAAAAATAAATAAATACATGGTTATTTTCTGTTGATGTTTCCAGTCCCTCATGTCTATATATCTTTCACTCCTTATTCATAGAGCTGTTGATAGTTACAAAGAGTATTGCTTGAAAAAAGAAAATACATGCTAAAGATATTTCCAAAATCATATCTTAAGGTATTTCAGAAATATTGGCACACTTGAAATGATCTTTCAGTGTCACAGAAATCAGCTCAATCCCAGAAAACTGGAAAACAAATAAAAGATTGCTGCAATTTCTAAACGATTCTCCCTTACATTTTAGCCTCCTTCCTCCTCCTGGAACAATTCAATAGACGCAAAGCCCCTAAAATCCAATTAATATCCCTAGTAAACTAATGGAATAGATGTTACGGAAGAAAATTTCTAGACTTCTAGATAATGTTTGATTCTAATGATGTGTTGCTGCTTTTCATAAGAGAAGAAATCAGACTCAGTATGTGAGGCCTGTGCCTCCATAAGTAACGTGATTACTTTCACTAGATCAGGAGCAGACTGTGAAACTAGGGTTTTCATGTGTGACATTTACCCAGATTGTGAGGAATACAGGTGTAAAGTGGGAGTATAGCATCATTACCAGGAGGCAGTAAACAATTAAAAACAACAAAACAACTCTGTTTCTGAAATACCATCCAGCACTCTGTGAGTTTGTAAATAAGTTGCTGCCACTCAGTTATTTTGTGTGCATGCACATGCATGTGTCTGTGATTGCTTGTAGAGATCTCTTAGCAGATCAATGTAAGTTAGACCTTTTTTCTTTTTAGTTGAACTATCCCATGGTTTATCTGTGTCTTGCCCAGTGGCCAAGGTATTCAAACGTTAGGAGGGGAAACATTAAAAATAATTACAATTTGTTCTCCATTTATGCAATAAATGGAGACATGAGCCTGGAATATATGTCCCAGTTCAGAGTTAGGGTATTTTGAAGTGCATCTGAAGTATCACCTGTATCTGCAATTAAATTTTCTATTCGCTTATAACCGATTCTTTTATTAGGGAGAGGTGGTACCCACTCACAAGAAAATGGAAATCTGATGAAATTAGCAAAAATACAGTCAAAGGAACAATGCAGAATTGTTGGGCCATGCGTGTTTTCTCTTTTCTCCCCATGGCACTGGAGGAGTTGTTCACCTACACAGCTCAGTCAGAATCCCCCTGGGCTAAGGGAGGCGTGTGTGCTGTCCAGAGGGACGGCCTCTCTACTTCTGTGGGGCTGAGCCTGTGCCGCAGCACCCAGCAGCTGCCTTTGCAAGGGAGTGAAGGGAAGCAAAGGGGAAAGCATTGCGTGCTCTAAGCTTTTCAGGACCAACAACAGGCAAAGGACAAGCTTTGCTTATTAATGATGTGGTGTAGATCATAGCTGAAAGTCATGGACCTAGAAGGGCTAGAAGGGCAGTTAAATTTCTCTAACAGAAACAATTCTTTCCAGAGTGGAAGAAAATTTCAGTCAAAATACAGGGAGAAGAAGATGGGAAATAAATGTACATAAAAGAATGGAAGCAGTGTTAAGTCAAGAATCCATAGTTAAGAGAGAACAGAATAAATGTTAGGAAAAAGGCTGGTAACTCCAGTTGTCCATCTATCCATTTGTTTTGTCTTATATCTCCCCCCTTATTCTTTCCCTCTGTTGCTTTTGCCCTCATTTTCTTTCTCATGTGCATCACAAAGGTACCTTGTCATGTTAGTATTTCTGAAAGCACAAAAGATGTTGCATTTCCCATTATGGCACAGCCTGCTTTCAATGATTTTAAGTGATCCCTCACCAGTGACTGCCATGAATGTTCAAAGGCTTGTTTTGCTTGTTTTTTTTTTTTTCATTGTCTTTGAATTATTTTTTGGATAACCGTGAGGTACAACCTAAACTAACTTTGACAATCTCTGAAAAAACGTCGTCTCTAAAAATTCCCTCTGTTGATGTGGGTCAGATCTGCTTGTACATGTTTGGGTATCTGAAGGAGCTTTAATTGCTGTGGAGATCTGCCAGATATTTTACTGGACAACTTGCTCTGTCTGTCAGTGAGCAGAACATCAGGGATCAGGGGCTTTCTTACTTTTTGGTGTGGACTCAGATGGTTGCTCATCAGAATCTGACGTGTGCAACTAATTTCAGAAAGTAAATAGCCACTAAGATTCTTCTGTGCTTCTTTTTTTTAACTGATCCCAAATACTGCTATAACAGTCCTGCTATCTTCCTGCAACTCTCTCATAAATCGGATATACTTTCCTGTGCTGTGCACAGTCTTTCTACCTGATTAGCCACTTCAAAACTTTATAGAAAGTCAAATTCTGTTTTCACCTGTTACAAAGTTAAGTATAATATTGCAATGCTGCTGTTAGGACTGGCAGAGCTCAGTTTACCCAAGAGAGCTTCTAGCACGTCATGCATGTACTTCTGAAACTGATTTTGGTTTTCCCAAATGCTTTTTAACTCTTAATGATTACTGTCAGAGCCACACAAAGCATTTGGATTTAAACAGCAACTATGCTTCATAGTTTTTCTGTGGAAAAGACAATGCAGAGCAGTTAATTTCCCTGTGATGGTCATGATTTTACAGACCTCTACTATGCCCTCTCTCTTTTCTAGACAAAATCTGACTTCAACCTGAAGCTTGTGCTTATGCACAGGGATGTGTTTGGAAGCCTGCCTTAAGGTAGGGTGCTACCTGACAGAACAAGCACTGAGTCACCTAATTCACCTGAATAGAAGCTTGTATGTTACTGAAAGGGCTTGTAAAGCTAAGAAAACAAACAAACAAACAAACAACCTCGGTGCAGGACAGCCATTCCTGACCATTGGCAGTCAGAAGGAATAGTACACTGGAAAGTTTATAATAAAAATAAGCACACACAAAAATACACACATGCAAGCACTTAGTGTAAGAAAAGCCTTGGCAAAAATCCTAAAAATGTGTTTATGGAATCGTTACAGTAATGAAAATGTCATTGAAAATAAGGTTAAGTCAGTGAGTATTTATGAGAGAGAAAACCACATGGGCTCCTGTCTGTTTTGAGCATTTGTGGAGTTTCTGTCATGGCTGTAGTGCAGTTACACCTAGACATGGATGCTCACTGTTAAGTCTGAACCACAAAATTGAGCATGTAAGGGAATGGTATTTAGGGGCAAAATAATATTGTTAGTAAGGGAGAATGATGTAATATCGTGGCACAGTTACAAAATAAACAGCATTTTACACTTCTTTGAGTGTACCCTGGCTTCTCACTGAGCCTTGCTGTGGACAGAACCACGTGTCCCAGTCTCTCTGGGACTGGGGATAGCAGGGCAGCCTTTCCCTGCCCTTGTTTCCCAGCTGTAGTGGCTCGTTCAGTTTGGCACTTGCAAGTCCCTCTTCCATGGGAGGATGTAGGCCTGAACCACTTTTAGGGGCTTGAAAATGGTCTTTGTTTTATTTGTTTGTATAGGAAAAGAGGACAAAAAGTAAGAAGCTCATCTGCCTTAGCCTGTCTTGTGTCTTCAGCTGTCCTTGCTTGTGCTGTAAATTCCTCTCACCGTGGACGTTATGATGTGGACTGTGTTCTTCCTCTCTACATCTCTGCAAGTCTGATTCCCTCACCTGTGCTGGGCTGTGTCTTCCCTAGCCCCAGTACCACAAATTAGTACCATAGGGGGTTGGACGTGATGATCTCTTGAGGTCTCTTCCAACCTCTAAAATTCTGTGATTCTGTGAAATTGCTCTAAATGGCTGGAAGGAAAAGATCACCTTTTCCTTGAGTCTGAAAGCCACAGGTGCCTCCAAGAGAAAGCCTCAAGATTATTCATCTTGCAGAAAGACTGGGTAGTCACTCTGTCTTTTAGTCAAGAAATTAACAGCTTCTGCGCTTCTTTCTTTGTTGGTCTAAAATAGCTTACAAAGGAGGGTTTTCCAGGCAGCGTTTATAAAACACTGGAGAGAGCCGAGTGGCACTTGAATCTTTAGATGGTTCTTGAAAGTTGTTGCCTTTCTTTTGTGCAGTCAAGGTACATTTCAATTACACTGTACGTGGCTGTAGCTGAAGCTCAGTGCTACGTGTGCCGGGGCAGAGATGTGTTATAAGGCCTGTGTTCAGCCTAGACTTGCATCCTTTTCAGCAGCATGCCATTTTTTTTAAAGGTGGGTTGGTCGGATTGTAGAACTTCCTTCTCTCGTAAGATAGAATTGCAAATGGTGATGGATGCAGAAGAGGTCTGTTTCTATGGGCGTTTTCTGTCTTCTTGATAGCTGGATGTTAATGTGGACTGTTCCCATGCACAGTAAACCCCCTGTGAACGAAAACATCTGTAATGTTAATACCAAATTATACATACAGGAGTGACATGGTAGGTGCTAAACTGTGATAGATGAGTTGTAGTCTGAATTGCTTGGTGATTATCTCCAAAAGCTGTGCTTCCTCTCATGAGAGAAAACCCTATGGATTCTTAGATAATAAAAATAAAAGGTCATTATTAGAGTTTGTCTTCCAACCCAGATTTTGAAGATATGACTGTGTGCAAGAAAAGAGGAAGGGAACGCAATCTTTTTTCTAAGTGACAAGTGACAACACCTCTTTTTTTCTTTCGGTCCCGTTTCCCAGGGTTGTCTTGTCCAAGTGGCCTCGCACTTTCCCAAAATATTTTCCTCTGGCTACAGACCAAATGCAAGGACATTAGGCAAAAAATGTTTCTTTATAAAAATACTGAAAGGGTATCTGTTGAGAGAGGGAAAAGATTTTCAGGCTAATCATGATAAAAACCGAATGATATATAGTATCATTGATTTAGCCCCTAGGGCTAAAAATTGTATTACAAACGTGATCTTTACATGGGTGCTCTACTCTAGATTTTATTTTTTTTTTTCTGTGTAGTTGTCCGTATATATACAGTACGTGGGAATGTCAGATACCAAAACTTGAGTGTTACGACAGACTATTTCCCAGCTGAATTCTGGCAGGGCTCTCTCCTCTCCCACTAGCAGGGCTGCTCCCCAAGGTTGATGGTGGAGGGAGGTGGCACTGGTTGGGGCTCACTGGCCCCATAGCTCTTACACACGTGGAAACAGCAACAGGTCCAATAAACAGCCCAATAAACCTTTCCTTCCAGTGTTTTGATGGCTCTTTCGGCTAGCTGTCAAAAAAGTCAAATTCAAAGCTCTCAGTTGGGCATAGGTTGCTTATTCCAGAAGCTTCCCCAATAGCTGCATCCTCAGAATGGACACGTGCCAGTGGCAAAGGTGAGATATTTTTTCAAATTTTTATTTATTTATTTCACAATAATGCCTAGATTCCTTAAGCAAAACGTAGCCCTCTTCTTTCCTGGCCTTGTACACACACACACACAAAAGTAACATGTAACAGTCCATCCCCTGGGAAGTTTAAAATCATGACAGATTTAGTAATCTAAATGTCGAAGAGCATAGCAATTGCACTCTTTTCCTTGAGAGATTTGCTGCAGCATGAAATAAAATAAAACACCCCCCTCCCAGCCACTATTTTTTTTTTTTTGCTGCTGGGGAAGAGTGAGGGGAAAGATCCAGTTAGACAGAAAAAGCAGCTTTTTGCTAGCTACTGGTGGAAATGAAGAAGAGTGACTGTATTTAGGGACTTCTCTTAATAAAATACTGGCTGGTGATGAAGTTTCATGTCCCTGGGCTATGTGTCCATATCAGCAGTGTTAATCTTAAAAGATAGGAGCAAATCTATCCTTCAAGTCAGTTGCTGACTCTCAAGTGGAAGCTTTGTTTTCTCAAAGATCCAGGGGGGAGCAGAGGAAGCCAAGTTTCTTTGCTTGGATTCTCTTTGCCTTTTAGGGTTAGATTGCTTATGACCTGTAGCTTTGCAGGAATGGCGTCTTGTGGCCCTTTCCCTCTTGTGGAGGGGAAGATGGAGAAGCCCTGCTGTCTGTCAGAGCATGCTATTCTGAGAAACTGCACAAGCAAATATTCATTCAGCAGCAACTTTACCATGTCAGACTGCTGCATGTGTGTAGTGTAAAGCATGGAAACGAGTAATGTATCCCTCATACACACAATAGTTTCCTCATGCAAGCACTCAGTACACTCAATTGCAAGTGGTAGTGCAAATGGGGTACAGGGGGCTTAGACCTGCTGATGACAAAGGAGATTCCATTTTCTTAGAAGTGGTGTGTATACATTGTGGCTTGGAGTAATTTATTCCATGTTTAAAGAAGTGTTCTATTAAAATGTATAACATGTGTGTCTGTCTGAGCTCCTGCCAACAAAATTTGTTACAAATCACTCGATTTCTGATAGACACATGCTACTTTCCACTTAAATTTCGCACAGATGTTATCTTTAGATTCAGCAATGCCCTAATTTGGGCATGAATGTCTTTTCCTTTTTTAATGAAGAAATTAAAATGTTAAGCAAACTGGAGGCAGCTCTATGATGTTTGCAAGCTGCATCAAAACCCTGCAAGACATGGATAGCAATTGATGCTAGTGGGATTATTTTTTAAGACATTGGTATTTTTTAAGAGATAATAAAGTGGATCAGGGCATGTCACTTACCTGCAAACGGATTACAGATTGCAGTAGGCATGGTGTGATGATGTATTTCGCAGATCCAAATATCTTACCTGGAGCATCTTGAGCAGTTGTAAGACATCAGTCTGGCATGATGCTACAGGAGACCCAGCCTCAGCTGAAAGCAGCAGTGGGGCATCGGGGCTTTCTGCCAGGGGAGACAGGCACTGGAAGAAATGCTCTTCCCACTCATTCCCTGAGTTGTGCAACAGTCTCTCCGGGAAGGGGAAATGTCTGCAGCCTATGCAATCCCTGCCATCTCTGGTAGGCTAATGTTGGTGGGTGTTGTGATGCAAACGTTTGTTCCTTTGGAACTGGAACGAGACAGGCTTAAATCATGTGTTTTGAACATGTTACTCAAAAGCTTTCAAACAGAGAAGTAATTTTTCAGAATACCTATTCCAGAAGTGGCTTTAAACATCTCCCGGGGCTTTTGTTCATTTGTTTGTTTTCTTGAGTGCCTGCATTTTTTTCCCCAAAGATTCATAATTATTTTGTAGCATAGCAGAAAAACCATTCTAGGTGGGATTCCCCAGGAATACCTTTCTGTCTAAATCCAACTGAAAGTCAATGGCTTTTGTGCTCCAAATGCAGTTAAGTTCCTTTAAACATCCTACCTAACAAAAAACCAACACATCACCTGAGTTTTATTGGACAACATTTAGAGCCTGCGTGTAAGTTGTCTCTTTGGTGCAAGGGGAGGATAAAATGTTTTAAAAGATGTAGCTGTAAGTCTGGGTCACGTCAGTTACAGCAGGAGTAAATGGTATTTTTCATTTCAGTGTCTGTTGAATGAATGATGTGCATTCGGCTAAAAGCTGGTAGCCGTGGAGAGAAGCAGCAGCTAATTGAAAGAAACAAAAAGGAATACACATGGGTCTTTTTGTTAGACAAAACAGTTTTGCCCAAGAAAGTAAAAGGCGTGTGGTAATGCTATGTTTCTTTCTTTCTTTTTTTTTTTTTTTTTTTTTTTTCTTCTGTGAGATGGCTACAGTTACAATATACTGTGCAATTAACTGTTTAATTCCACTCTAAGAAATTGCTGCAGGGCATGGTGTGAATGAAGTAGTTTCTCTATATGCATATAGCACAGACAGGAACCTAATTCTTGCTGTCTTTCAGAATTTCTCCTTCGGTGCACGCCACCACCATACACACTTTCCTTGGCAGAGACCAAAATGTGCCTAAGGCATCCAGCTTCTCTGACAGCTTTGCACTTCCCAGGCTGGTGCTGCAGACCCAAAGTCCCTATTCAAACCCTGGGTGTGATGCAAGAGCAAATATTTGTGCCATTAGATAGAAGCTGGGAGAGGCAAATGACTTGCCAAGCAACGGAGTGGAATCTTTTCATCTCGGGAGCTCTTGAATGGCTCTTGAGGCCTTGACACTGCTCTTCTACAGAAAGAAGTGAAATTGAAACAGAACTGGGCAAGCGTCTTGGTCAGAAGTTTGGTCACAAAAGCGTGAAAGAAAATATTTTGTACAGATGTGCTAGGATAGGGAAAGTTTTCTGGTCAAGATAAATCCTCAAGGAAAAGCAACGTAAAAATGGCGGTCTGAAGTTTTGAAAATTGAGAATTTTGAATCAGCGTTTGAGATACTTAAATTATAGTTGTTGTTTTTTTTGTGTTTTCAAAAACATTGTCATTCAGAAAGCCCTTTTCATTAGACCCAAACCAAAAATAAAACTAAATTAGTACATTATCCCTTTTGGTTTGCCGAAAACTGAAGATGTGTTGTTTTAGATTCTCATTCTGTAGCTTTTGTCACAGTCAACAAACCAAAGGTCAGGTACTTGTACAGCCTAGATCCAGCCGTGCTTAGGTCACTCTGAGGGCTTAGATATAATGATCTTTCTTTCAGGTTGATACCTCTATAATAGGCATTGTTTTTATTACTGCAGTAATGACTATAGTTGCTGACTCTAGCATAGCTGTTTAGCTGTCTCTATGAAGTTGAAGCTAACACGATACTTAGATTATAAGTGGGAAAGGAAGTAAAAAAGGATTTTGATTTTTTTAAAATGAAGTAGACAGCTACTGAAGGACTCTTACAAACCCATGTGCCATTTACATTTTATACAGATCTTACTTTACCTGCTTCAGTGGAACATAGGTTTTGCCAGTTGTTTAGCATGGAAGCCAGCTTTACCCTATATTAATATTTTTATTGTATGCAATACTCAGCTGTTTCTGGTAATTGCCATTAACAAAATTAACGAACTAACAAATATTTTAAATAGGAAAGGAAAGAGCCTGGCTTTCTCCCATTGAAACATAGTTTCTTTGTTTTTTTCTCATGACAGTGTTTGATTGCATCCTTCATTATTTCTGACAGTATTTCATTTCCGGTTTTGCTTACGCTGTGCCTACAAAAATAAAAGGAGCAAAGTGACTTTAAAATAAAGCAGGCAAGACAAGTGATATTAAAAAAAAGAAAAAGGAAGAGAGTGCCAAGCCAAAACCCTGAATTCATATGCATATGTACACCCACACACTGAGCTTTAAGAGAGTCCAAAGCTTGAATGTTGTGGCTCTGGTTCTGCTCCAGTTTGCCCATAACCCGATTTCAAGTGTCTGGGCTCACAATTACATTTGAAGTACAGGCATTGATTGAAAATACTTTGTGAAGAGGTTATGAGAAAAGACTTATCTACTAAATGCAGCCAAGATTTAAGTCATTCTTTCAGACGTGAAGCATTTGGCAGCAAGAGATCATTTTCATCAAAAAGGAAACCCTAGTTCATTATTTTTGGTCTGAGAATATTTTGGTTCTCTGTTTAATGCTACTCATTCTACCAGCAAATAGCTGACAAAAATGTTAATTAGTATTGGCAATTGCACCAGCACAAATACCAGTTTGATTTTAGAAGAAATCATGAAGCTTTTAATCCTGTCTATTGATTAGATAGGCTGACTGTCTGAGAAGGAAATATGGGGAGACTTTCATTTAAAGACTGTCTTTAAAAAGTGTTCAAAGCTCTTTGCAAGCTTATCTAGTAAGTATAAGACCAGTTCTGATTTAACATGATTAAGTTAATTAACTGGAAGCATGAATTGGTCATAATTGTTACATATCAATTAAGTCCATGTTCTAACCCTGTGGGTTGCTGCTGATTGAAAAATTCCCGTAAATGTCAGCTCATCCAGTCACCAGCATTCTGTAGCTGGATTATCCTTTCAATGTTCTTGACTAGGAAATTGTTTGATTAATACAGAGCTGCTTCTAAACAAAGGTAGTAAGCATGCTCACCGACTTTTACACATGCTGTTACTATTTTGAGATTCCTCACTTTAGGGACATACTCTAAAGAGCATAGTTTTCAGAAGAATCAAAAAGGTATCATAACATTTTAAGGTGTATCAAGTTGGTACCAAGTGTTACCTGCCACTTTTGAAAGAATGGCCAGTGTAGCAGATGGAGGCACAATTTTTAAATTCTGAAATTTGTACTATGAGCGTACTAAAACAGATTCTCTGCAGCCTCAGATTCTACATCTCTGCTTATTTCTTCCTACAGAAAAATACCTTTTTATTATGACTTTCTGCTTCCAGTTTACTGAACAGAAACTTATTATTTGATATCACAAGTTTTCCAAAATACCAAAGTGATGTGACAGTAACATTATCTGTGTTTTGCCAAACAGATTGGCTTCAGCTACCCACATAAATTTTCTGGATCTTTTGATCAAATCCTCCACCCTGTTGCAAGCTTGGAATTCATGCCAAATACAGCATCCAGCAGTAGATAAATCTGAATTCTTTCATGTGAACCACAGTTATTTTTTATTCTTATTTCTGATAAATATTTTGTTTATATTGTTACTAAAGCTGGTCAAATAATCTATTCTTCGGATAATTTTAAAATATATTTTAAATTCAGCCAGTTTAACATACATTCTCTAAAAAATGTCTTATCAGTACTCATTATAAATACTACAATTTTTTGTTTCATAATTATTTGTGAATACATATCGCTAGCTTTTGTTATTACCCATTTTTTTTAATAGTTGGACAAATTATATTTTTATTGGAGAATGAAGTCTGGACACTGGAAAAAAAGAAAGTTGACAGGGTTCATCCACTGAAGTGAGTGGGACTTTTGCTGAAATTTCCACTTAGCGTGTCTGACAGAAGTGGGCTTAAATGCATCAGGCTGCTTTAGTCAATGTATTTCCAAAAACCTGGTTGGGGAAGAATTGTTGCTGATAGTTTTCATCAGGAACACTGAATACAGCCAGATTACCTGTTATTTAAGAAAGCTTAATTCAATTAGAAACAGGTGCAAAAAAAAGTGCTTAAATTGTGCAGGGTTTGAGAGAAAAAAGAGAGTTGAGCCAGCATGGTCAGGCAAAATAAAGAGGGATATGACTGGAGTCTATAAATATATTAGAAAAGAAGTACTATTTAAGCTAAGGGAAATGCTGACAAAAGAACAGATGGGTACAATCTAACTGTGAGTGCAGTTATTCTGAATTTTAGAACATTTCTAATTCTGAAAGAAATGAGTCTAAGACAACTTTCCACTAAGAGTACTAGAAGCAAAAGCACGCACAAACAAAAAAAACCCAAGCCCCAAACCAAAAAAACTCTAATTGATTTTAAGCAGAGCCTGAGCGGCATATGAAAAAGATTAAATGGCCTGGTTGCCTGCAAAAACAAGGGACTGAACTCAATGACCCAAGAGTCCCTTCCAATCTGCTGTTCTTAATTAGATATATGAGTATCATGGGAGCTCTTCTAGCCTCCAGCCTATTCCTGCAAGAGGATCCTTTTATTTATGTAACTTCCCACTGAAATCCCTGCAAATCTGCAGATCCCCATTGACATGTAGGTGATATGGATTCTTGGATCAAATTCCAGGGAGGGTTCATGGTCTCGGAAGAAAATTCCATATCTGGCATCAGTTTTCCTTCTTGGTTTTACATGCGGCTTCTGTTTCAGTTCAGAAATTCTCTTGTACTCATTGTTCCATTTTCCTCACAAAGACAACTTTTCTTCTTGAAGAATAATTTAAATGGCAATACAGCATGTACTTACAATAAAGATATATATGGCTGGAAATCCTTTTACATGCAGAATACCTGTTTCAGAGGTCTGAGCACCCTGTCACTAAAATCTGTGCAGGTAGGGCATTCAGTGGTTTGTTCTGTCCCTCGAACCAACTTTCTGCTCTTCATCACCACAGATCAGAATAACAGAATGGCTTGGGTTGGAAGGGACCTTAAAGAACACCTATTTCCAACCTCCCTCCCACTAGATCAGGTTGCCCAGGGCCCCATCCAACCTCTGCCATCCAACCTGTGCTATGAAACACGTAGTTCTCCTAAGATCAGTGGAGTAAGTATTAAGGTAACCTAAGTCTCCAGAATCTGTGGAAAACCCTTGGAAAACAAAGTTCTTGATCTGGTAGCTTCATAGACACACAGATTTTTCGTGCTCTTTACTCCAAAAAGAAGTCATTTGAGACTGGGTCATTATCTTACCACTTGTGATCAATTCAAAATCCTCACTAAAGTCTTTCCTTGATGCAGGAAAATCTGGTCATTTCTGTCTCAGTTGATTCACCTATAAATTAGTATCATGACAATTAAAGCCTCAGGGCACTGTGCTGAGGACCGAACGGTTTTGCAAGGGATGTCTGGAGCCTCTGATAGAAAGTCCTACTTGTAAATTATTATGATAAAGATCTTTCCTAGAAATTAAAGATTGTGTTGGAAGTTCTTACTTGCCATGATGACAGATGGGAATGGAATGATTTGCACTAATTTGGGGTAGCTGGTGACAAAGCCCAACAACTTGAGTTATTGCTTTCAATTGTTCTGTGTTTCTCTAACGTGCTGTTTTCCCAGGGAAGTTCACCAATGACAATAACCCCAGCAGCTCTTACTGTTTACTAGCTTGTTTCATGAAAGTCACGACCTCCAAAACTTATAAAGCAATCCCAGGACCATTTGCTCATACCAGCAGCCATGCCAGGGGTAACCGCTAGGTACCCAGTGCTGACAGGGAAGTACAGTATCACGGCCTGAGAGGAATAAAAGCCAACACCAGGTGTTGAGAAAAGTGTGACATTTTATTCTCCCTCCATCCTGAGAGGAAAGGATTGGATTCTGTTTTCTCAGTGGTCATATTTTATCTTAGTCTTTGTAGTGAAAATAAAGTAGTATTTCTTTGTATTCTGGACACTGTAATAAAAAAAAATCTTAGAATACATTACATTTTCTAAAATGTTATTGAAGCAAACCTCTGTCTTTGAAATTACTTGTTAAAAGTTTGTTAAATCCAATCCTGATTATTAAGCCAATGAAGAGTCTATAACACCACGGCTCTGCTCTGCTCTGCACTGCAGACGGTGGCTGGGTCTTGTCGCTTGGTGTCTGAGGCACAACCAGTAATCTCTGGCAAGAATAGACCAAGAACTCATTTGCATGAAAAAAGTTGCAGCTCATCTTTGAATAACATGATCTTGTGGAAGGTGTCCCTGCCCATGTGTGGTGGTTTTACCGTGCTAGGCAGCTGAACACCGCAACCGCTCTCTCACTCCCCCTCCTCAGATGAGGAGGGGAAGAAGTAAAGGAAAGAACAACTCACGGGTTGAGATAAGGATGATTTAATTAAAGAGGGAAATATATATATGTATATATATATATATTAGTAAGGAAATATTATTATTAATTAAACAATTCAACTAAAGGAAAAAAAAGGAAAGGGGAAGAGGGAGGGGGAAAGGGAATAACTAAACAAAACAAGTCAAGGCTATGTGGAAGTGCAGAGGAAAGAAATTACTTCCCACAAATGAGCGATGCTTGACCACGTCCTTGAAGCAGGGCCTCAACGCACGTAGCCAGTATTCGGGAGGAGGACAGACGTTTTCGCAACGAGAGCCCACCCCTCCCCTCTTCTTCCTTTTTCCACCTTTTATTGCTGAGTGTGACATCGTATGGTATGGAATATCCCTTTGGGTGGTTTAGGTCAGCTGCCCTGCTGATGTTTCTTTCTCACTTTTTTTTTTGCCCACCCCCTAGGAGGGTCAGAGAGAGTCCTGATGCTGTGCCAGCACTGCTCAGCAGCAGACACAACACCGGTGTGATACCACTGCTGTCCTAGCTACAAGTGCAGAGCGCAGCACTGTATGGGCTGCTGCGGGGAAAGTTAACATCCCAGACAGACCCAGCACACCATGGCAGGGGGATTGGACGAGATGATGTTTAAAGACCCCTCCAACCCAAACCATTCTATGATCGAGCATGGGCCAAGAAGTTCCTTTGGCCGCAGGTGTGCAAACCTCCACAAACCCTTCTCAGAACCTTCCAGCCTGTGAATGGAAAAGAGACAATCTATCCAAAGTGAGTTAGCCTGGAAGTCCTGTTGCAATTTATTTGTAAAGTTAAAGGTGAAATGGTCTTTTGTTATCATGCAGTACCTGACAGGCTTATCTTCTGCTTGGACCATTCTCAACATTGTTTGTACAGGTGACAAACCTGCAATGTCTCATTACATTACAAGCGGCAGTGGTTGCAAGTGACTTCAATTTAGTCTGTGAAATGTTTTAGAAATGCAGTCTTCATTTTCTATTAAGTAGAAGGTCTGAACTCATAAATACCAGATCACTTTTGCTCATGCAGAGAACACAGGCAAAGGCAAGAATGTCTGCCTGTGAGAATTGTCGGGACAACTTCCTTGCTTTATGTTGCCCATGCTCTTACTTGCCATGTAAAAAAAAAGCCATCATCTGTACTGCTGTTTCTTCATCTTCACAAGACTGTCAGCAGAGTTAAATTTCTTATAACAGCATAGGTAAATGGCACATACTGTACATGTATTAAAGATGGTCATTTGCACCGGACCATATTTCAGTGCATATTTTTGACTGGACAATTTTATTCATTTTTGTCTTTACAGATGTATACAAGGTCTGCCTTGGCCCATTTGCCAGTGCAAATCATTTTGAAATTCACTGAACAATTATGTTTTGTTTCTTCACATTTAAGGTAGCAGGTATTTTGTGCCTGCAGGAGTCCTAGATTCCAAAATTTGCTGGCTTTAT
This sequence comes from Oxyura jamaicensis, assembly GCF_011077185.1. Taxonomy (NCBI): domain Eukaryota; kingdom Metazoa; phylum Chordata; class Aves; order Anseriformes; family Anatidae; genus Oxyura; species Oxyura jamaicensis. The sequence continues at coordinate 87,581,866 of NC_048893.1, forward strand.
TTCTCTTCTTTTTGACTTGCAGGATGTATTAAATGAAATTATGTTTGGAGGAATTCAAATCTATTTGTACAAGAAAATGCATGCAAAGCCATAATGGAAACATAGAAAGTGTAACTATTTGTCAAGAGATATGAAATCTGTTGGCTTGGAAGACACTTCAAATTTACTTATTCTTGTGGCCTTAGAATTCATTTTATTCAGAAGTCACAAAGCTTTATTATTGATGGAATTGGGTGATTCTGAGGTATTTTGATTTATATTTGGATGATTTGAAATGAGCAGTTAAAGCTGTTAACCACACTTTCATCTCTTAGGTTGACACCTTAAGCAGAACTGGTGGGATGAATCTGCAGCGGTGTTCCTTTTGCTTCCTTTCTATCATCTGGATTTTCACTGCATTGCATATAGGATGTTCAACCTATTTAAAACACTCTGGGGAGGTTAGTGACTTTGCTTACAAAATCCTCGGTAAGCAAGAAGGCAATGTTACCTCAGTATCCTTACATTTTACATAGGGGCTCAACATTATAGAGGTGAAAATAGTTTGAGTCTCATGTAGAAATATCTTGAGTTTCAAGTTGGAGGCGAAGGGAGATGAGCAGTGGTGTTCTCCTCTGCCTGTGTTATTTTCTTTTTGCAAAAAAAAAAAAAAAAAAAAAAAGACTGTTCAATGTGAGGTATACAAGCATCTTGCAAACATATTAATAGTACCTGAATATCTTTTTTTACTGTTTCTCCTTAGCTATTATTAATAGTAATGAACATCTTACATTTTTCAGTCCCAAAATTTCAGAATTGTGTAAATTCTGGGTATCGCTAACTTTGGATCCCAAAGGGAAGCCATTTTACGTTGCCTCATAATCCAGAGTGCAGACTGCCTGCTCTTTGAGGATCCATAGTCCTTCACTTGGTGGTGCTGGAACAAGGACTAAGATGGCTTAGTTCTTGGCTTAAGAGGCTTAAGAGCAGAACCCCAAAAATGAATGTATAAATTTTGGGGAAAGAAAAGACATTAAATGACTTGCATCAAATTTCACTGTGATAGCAGTGATTCCCTTTTCTCCGGGAAGCCCAGAAGATTCTCTGGGCTTTGATGTATCTGAAGATGACAGCATGTGTTTAACTCATGTCAGAAGTGTGTTACCTGTTCTGCTTTTTCATCTGACCCAGAACGCACCAGCAATATTCTTCAGATTAGATTTTGCCGAAATGAATACTGGTGCTGACCAAAACTAGAATTCTATATTTTGAATAAAATATTTATTTTTAAAAGCTGATGATCTCACATAAGAATAGAATTCCAGCTGGTAATATATTTTGCTTTGTTGCCATTAGGTCATTCCTACTGGGAGATGATATATGAAATAGTCTACCAAATAGCACCAGAAGTCATACATGTGCATAGATGTAAGAATTAACAAAATTTTGCCTTAATATTTCGGTGAATGCATTCATAAACAAGAAATGTGGGCTTGCAGTGATATGTTTCTGCAGAAAATGAATGGTGGGAGAAAGATTTCTTTTTTTCAGATAAGTTGCTTTATACTATTTGTATTTTATTGAGAGGCCAACATAACCCCCCCCCCTCCCCCCAAATTAGGGTAGACACGTGGTGGTTTTACTGTGCTAGGCAGCTGAACACCACAACTGCTCTCTCACTCCCCCTCCTCATCTGAGGAGGGGAAGAAGTAAAGGAAAGAACAACTCACGGGTTGAGATAAGGATAATTTAATTAAAGAGAAAAAATATTATTAAGGAAATATTATTAATTAAACAATTTAACTAAAGGAAAAAAAAGGAAAGGGGAAGAGGGAGGGGGAAAGGAAATAACAAAACACAACAAGCAAAGGCTATGTGGAAGTGCAGAGGAAAGAAATTACTCTCTGCTTCCCACAAATGAGCGATGCTTGACCACGTCCTTGAAGCAGGGCCTCAACGCATGTAGCCAGTGTTTGGGAGGAGGACAGACGTTTTCGCAACGAGAGCCCACCCCTCCCCTCTTCTTCCTTTTTCCACCTTTTATTGCTGAGTGTGACATCGTATGGTATGGAATATCCCTTTGGGTGGTTTAGGTCAGCTGCCCTGCTGATGTTTCTTTCTCACTTTTTTGCCCACCCCCTAGGAGGGTCAGAGAGAGTCCTGATGCTGTGCCAGCACTGCTCAGCAGCAGACACAACACCGGTGTGATACCACTGCTGTCCTAGCTACAAGTGCAGAGCGCAGCACTGTATGGGCTGCTGCGGGGAAAGTTAACATCCCAGCCAGACCCAGTACAACACAGCACTGTTCTAGAAGGCTGTATGGATTTTGGACTGGGACAGGCTTCTGTTCAGAACACAAGCAGAATGAGGTTGGGTCAGTCTGCACCCACTGAGGTAGACACGTTCTATATGGTGTTTTTACGTGTGTATACATTTGTGTTACATAGGGATGAAAGTCTTGGCAAATATTCTTATATGCATCTTCTACTGCATAAATAATTTTGACAGCTTTGTTGAATAAATCAGGATTGACTTCATATATACAGTTCTTGAACACTTTCCAAATGTGCTCATATAAATCTCTATTTCGCAACCTGTTTATGATGATCTGTTACAAAGCCATTTGGCTCTAGTGAACGTTTCACCCATTGTCTGTAGACGTAACATATCTTTTCAGTATTACAAAATAACAGTAAGACTTACCACCAGCACCTGTAGGTTCTACAAATGGACTATCCATTATACTGTCACAATGTTCCTAGGGATACAGGTGCATCTTTTCCTCAAACCAAAGAAAAACTGCAGGAATTTGATGAAATGGATCTGTGCAAAGGAAATCTATGTATGATACAGCACTATGTCAGATGTATTATTGTATCTGATTTTAAACTGCATGTGTGAGTTTGTTGTAGCTGTCATTTAAAATTATGTTATAGATGGAAAACTGCAGATGCCTGTACTTACCTTCCCTAAAGCATATCTGCTGTAGCATCATCTCAAAGAGCCTCAGGTTTTCCCTAACATCTGCTGATAGTGGCTAGGTGGAGAAGGAAAACTTTTAATTTTCTCTGTTTAGCTAGGAATCCTTTTGGTAAGGTTCAGTGCAAGCAACCAAATCACTCGTGAGAATGAAAGAAAATAATTTTTCCAGTATTAAAGAGAGTTTGCAGTCTTTTTGAATAGTTGTACTGCTGAGGTGGGTGTGGATAGAAAGTTAAGTCTGGTAGGAAAGTTGCCAGAAAGTTGCAAACGCACTGCATTTGAATGTGCTTGGAGAAAATAGCTTTGAATTCTACGTTTTCCCCCTTGGGTGAGGAAAGCTAAAGAAGATTCTGGATAGCTTATTTTCCTCATAAGCTGTCAGTTTGGCGTGATACTGGCTTGTGAGAAGTGCAAAGCTAACCTGTCTTTGAGGGAAAAATGGAGACTCTCCTCTTTCTGAAATCAGGAGGAGCCTAGCACATGAAGAGAGCTCCACAAAAACTCCCCTCTCTGCTATTGCACATGGGACTTACAGTCCAAGAGTCTGTTCTCTGCCCTTTTTATGGTAGGGCAAGCTTCCATGAAAAGAATTGGAAAACTGCTGTTGTACTCTTTTGAGTTTGGAGAGAAGAAATGCTTTTTACCCTTTGGCCAACCCCTAGGGCAGAGAGGTCTTGTTTCCTCCCCATCCTCACCCTACAGAATGAGTAGGAATGTAGAAACCAGGATCAGTATTTCCTTCCGTCATAGGTTATTCTTAGGATTTTATGACACCCATGAATGAATACAACATGCTACAGCATTAAACTTTTGCCTCTGCACTTCCATAGCAGAGTGTACCAGCTATTGAACCTTTAACTCATCTTCTTGTAGCATTTACCTATAGTCTGGTGGCCTTCCCTCCCGTCACTCATTGAGAGTGCTTATTAAATCTTCCAGAGTGGCAGCATGTGGTGATGCTCCTCTCAAGCTTTCTAGTACCTTGGAATAGCCAAGACATTGCAAACCCTGTGTGTGTGTGGCTAATACCAGAGTTATTTCTATTACACTTCACGCCACTTCAAATGAATTTGAGTTACGATGCAAAAGCCAGTAAATTAATGTGTTTCTGGGTCCTTCTAGGGTCAGTTTTTGAAGCCATACAGTTATGTTTGGAAGATTGATTCTCTTGGACTCCAGAACTTCAATCTCAAGAGACATCTGTATTAAAGTAATTTAGTATCAGTCACAGGGCTTGTTTACATGGGGAGGTTGAGCAGCACTGCTACAGCTGAATAGCTTTACTTCTGCGTAACTCCCCCATGTGGACATTGTGCTCTGGAATAGAACAGACTTATTTTGAAATAATTACTTACTAATTGTTCCAGAATAGAGTGTCCACAGGAGGGAGTTATACAGAAATAGCTGTAACAGAGTAGTTAAAGCTCAGCTGATTAAATTCACTGCATAGGAATGCCTTGTGCAAGGGTGGCACAAAATTAACAGGGGTAAAAATGCAAGAGTTAGTCAGCTTTGCTCTCCCTGACAGACCATGTTAGTAGCGTTAACTGTTGCGCCTATGCAAAGATTTGTAGTTTCCACAGTGCTTCGGGAAACTGCAGCATTTTTGCTTTGATAGACTCTCTTTGTTCTCCAAACAACTCAGTAAATTTAATATAAAATACAGCTTTGTCCTCTCTGTGACCCTCCCCATCCCCCCAATTTGTTTTCACTTTCTAAACTGAGTTTACACCCTTTTGAATATATAATACTTGGGTGGAAAATAAGCTTTTTATTTCATTTTATTCTCTTCCCTGACCTGCTGGTATTTGTCTGTTCACTGCCACCCCTTCATGCCTCTCATTAGCTCTTAGTTAAAGAATACCTTCTTGAAAGATCTGTTCGTCCTGATCACCAACCATATGGTCAGCCTTTACCACTACAAGGGAGGCAGGATGTCTGCTTTTGTGGTTGTTTTTTTCGGTCTGCTTTAAGGGCAAAAAGCTGTTTGCTGATACCACTTTCTCTTTATTTTCTAAACGATATTTCAGACATTGCTGATAGCTGCCTGAATTACAAATGGTTGAAAAAACAGAGATGCTAAATAAAATAAGACTGTAATTTCTCTCATAGAGCCTTTGGTTGCAAAGTATCTTTTGAGACTCTTCAAAAGTCTTAAGGAACTGAGGTTTTGTGCAAGCTGTTCTGCAGATCTGAGAGTTGCATGTTTTAGTCCTAGCTCTGCTGAAGAATCACCATGTGGCCTTCGTGGAATCTTGTGTCACCATTTGCTCCAAATTAAGTGTCATGCCAGCACAGACATGCTATAAGGTATGTCTTACAGCTGAAACCATCAGGTAACAGATGCCATGCCACTGCAAGTGCTAAGCATTACTTTTTATTGTGTAACTTTCAAGTTCTTAAAGAAACCAAAAGAAGTGAAACTCTGAGAAAATCTTTCCATGATATGCTGTGGGAAGAACTGAGTTTCTTCTTCTAGTTCTTCAAGCCAGTTCAAAGTTGGGTGCTTGCGTGGCTGCAGAGCTGAGTCCAAGTTAATATGCCTCGTTTTCCAAGATGTAGCACTGTCCTAAAGTAGTCACTCATGGTGCAGAGTAACCTGGCTACCCCTTGGAATGCTAGCAGAGCAGGCCTGCAGCGAAGAATATGTGGTGTGGGCATTAAATACAAGGGTTCTGGCATGGCGATTACGAGGGGTTTGAAATAGTCACCTTCAGTGAACCTTTGCATTAGGTTTCCGATTTACAGAAGACTAGTCAGCGTTTTGGGAAGGATGAGGCTAGCAGAGAATAGGACTGAAATTGAAGGAAAAGTTTACTTACAGTTAAAATTAACACAGTAAAATGAGGTCAGCTGGCTCACTGTTCTGAGTCTTGCAAGGTAAATGTTTCAAAATAGTGAGGACTGCTAGTACAGAATTCAAAAAAAAAAAAGCAAAACAAACAAACAAAAAACTCTCTAAATCTAGGGAGAGAGAGTCTGGAGTGAGGACAGAACATGCCAAAGTTGCATGAAGTTCTCATGGGATCACAGAAAAACGGCTAAACCAGATCCCTTCCCTTCCCTTCCCACCTGTCTCTCTACCTGTGCTGTTTCCAATGAACAGAAATCTTTTCAACTGTACATATCTTTTACATATAGAAATCTGCTGTTCCTCCTCCCTTGTGGTGTTTTCTTCAGTGGAGAAAACAGTTTCAGCTTGCTCAGTTTTTCCTCATAGGTCTTGCTGTGCAGACTTCAAGTTGTTCTTCTTGCTCTCAGTTTCCAGCAAATTAATGTCTTACTCATGCACTGTAGTTGAGGCTTTACCCATACCTCACCTAGAGGCTGAATGGCTACTTCATATGCCCTAAATAATTGTTTGCGTGTTCTGTTATGATTTCTCTTTCTACTAATTCTAATGTGAACCAAGAGAGGCAAGTACTTTTGCAGATAAGCCAAAGGCCTGCATTCAAATTCAGATGAATAATTAAAGTGAAAAGGGGGAAATGAGCTGAACCTGCACTGTTACTGAGCTTAAAAGGAGCTGGGAGTAAGGGGCGATTTCCTCCACAAAAGTAAACTAAGGGGAGAACCAAGAAAACAGCAAGAGAAAGAGCAGCAAAGTAAAAGTGAGATTCTTTCAGCTAAATGCAACAAAAAGATCAAGCAGCTTTAGACTACAAAGGTTGTCCCTTGCTGTTTGAGCTAGAATTGTTTCCTCTAAGATGAAACCCATATGCATCATACAACTGTTAATTCAGACAGGGAATGTTTTTAATGTGTGTTCAGAGGGAATAGAGGCATTCAACTGTTGTTAATGCAGTTCCCTTTTGTATATAAACAGTGACTGTATCATGACTGCTTGTATTCAAATTGGGCTGACTGTAGACAATTTCTTTAAAATATCACAACTTAACTATGTAACAATTATTAAAGTTGTTTTGGCTGGTTTGATGTGGAAAAAAGCAGAAAGTGGACTGGGGATTAGAGGAAACTGCAGAAGATCATGGTGTGATCAAGGGAATCAAGTGATCAAAAGACCTTTTCTTTCCTACGATACCAGGTATATTCATTTTGCCATGAATTATAGATTTGCATTTTAGCTGAAAAGCCCCTGAATTAATTATTCTGCAACTTTAGCAAGGCTCCTCAGATGTTACCCTACAAGGTCACTCAGAGTTCTTTTGTCCAGCACACTCTTTTCAAGGGTTTACTGTGGCAGCATATTTTGCTGTTTTGCTTTGAAATAGTGTCTCAGCAAGTATGGAGGAAGTATTAAAAATAAATAAATAAGTGCAAATCCATAGAAGGAGCTCAGGTAGAGCAGAGAAATCTCTTAATATGGGCTGCAAAGTGCTGATCTGTAACAACTGAGGCTTTGGGCACTGAAAACTTAATGCCTTTACTTCTAATCTAGTGCAATGCCTCTGTGGAAATGAACTCTTAAATCTACACTTAATTCTGACAAGTTGTACTGAGGCATAGAAGAGATTTTTCTAAAGAAATATGACAGATCTGTTTCTTTGACCTGGTTATTGAGTTATTGAATGATGACATTAGTTGTCTATGTGTCCAGTGATACGATACTTGGCAGTCACTGGATAATTGCCTCTGCAGAAGAAGCAGTGCAGAACATATCTCTGAGCTCCAGCATGTCCTCATTTCTCGGCAGTTTTGTGGAAGACTAAAACCATTTTCAGGAGTACAGTGAAGTCCACTAAAATGTGTAATCCACAGCCCTGCTGATGGCTCCTTTTCCAACATGTGGCACTGTAAAGAATTCCTTGATGGAATATTTACTTGAGGTTGATTAGTTGGTAACTAACTTCTTAAAACGATATGCATTTAAAATTGTTCTTTGTTAAGCTGAGAGACAAGATGTTAATTAAAAAGAAGAATGTTTCTTCTAAATTAAAATAAATTGTAAATCAGACTAACTGTTTGCCTGCTAGACTCCTACAGCTCCTCTGCTGGAAGTGAGGGGATTCAGTGGGAAAAGGTTTTGAGCAGCACTGAGGTGATCAGAGTAGTCTCCAGGGTCCTGTCCTGAAGTACTGTGCTGCAGTTGTTTCAGCAGCAGTAACTTGTGTCTGAGCATCAGTAAGAGGATAGCAGGCACACCATTCATTTGTGTCTTCTTAGACGCAGATCCTGGCTGACATACAGAGCATCTATGGATTTTTTTTCCGCACTCCCTGTGCAACTCAAAAACCAGTTGGCCCTGTGTTTTCTCAGGCTTCTCACCCCCCAGCTTGTTGTCTTCTCTAAATATGCCCAGTCCAACATGATAGCCTAACTCAGTAGCAGTAAACCAGTTTGCAACTATGCACAATTAAAAGCTCTGATGTGAAACTGTCCTCAGAGGGCTGCAAAATCTGATCAAGGAGGCAAAGATTGGTTTTTCTATCCTCTTAGCCTGGCATGTGAAGCTGTTTGTTAAAGAATTTAAACTATGTAATTGAGGGTCTTTGTTTTGCTTTGTATTTTTCTTGAAACAGGACTAATATGGAAATTTAAAGATCTAAGTGGTCCCTTCTGAAAGTTCCTAACATTGCTATCAGTATCATTCCTTTTTATAAACAGAACTCTTACAGTTCTAAGAAATAAAGTATTCAAAGAATGCACTCATAAAAGATTACGCATACAATGGAATTTTTTAGCCTCAATGGGAACAGAAGGCTTTGTGAGTGTTTGTGTGCAATGAACATAATGTTTAAATCAATTTTTAAGCTGTTGCTAATGAAACACCACCCTTTGAATACAGGGCTACAAGGAATGCTTGAAGATGCACAACATAACAGCTCCTGCCTGGCATATCAATGCCCTAGGGGTTTAGAGTGTGAAACACCAGTTCAAAAAGAACCATGTTAGAAGGGGAAGGGAGCAGGGAAACAGCCTGAAAAGCAGCTTGGAGTGATGTGAGATTTATTCCCTTAGCTCATGTTTTCCGTAGTTTCATCATATGACTTGGCAATTCTGCAGAGTTGGTGTTAAATACATCACATAGAAGTGGGACAGAGATACTTTTGAGCCTTGGATGGGGACAGACCTCACAAAAATGACTTGACAGTTCCTATCTGTTCCACTTCTGCAGTCCAGTTTTTGTTTCTGTCGTGGTCTCCAGTCTCCAGATCAGTTATATGATTGACCACTCCTTCGTGGGTTTCTTTAGGGGGGCATGTCTGCTGACACTGGCACTACTCTGATTTATCAATGAGTGGGGAGGTTGGGGTTATCCTTTAGCTGCATCCTCCCTTCATGTACCTTTTGTGTTACCAGAAATCCTCCAGGCAGGTATCATTCACAATTCAACACCAGCATTGTTCAAGCTTTGCAACGCAGACATACTGTTCAGGATGAACAGGGTATTTCAAAGGGTTTGGTGAATGGTTTAAGTAGGTACCTTCCAGCCTATGAGGTGCGTCCAAGTCATTTCCTCAGATAGCTGTGGACGTTTGTTTCTCAGGTTTGCTATAAGGTTCGCTGCCAGATGTTACGGGTTCTCTGTCTTGACTGGATAGTTCTCAAGCTTACAATGAATTTTCAGCACGGGTATGTAAATATTTCCATTGCAGACAAACCTTCTCAAAAACATCCACAAAACCTTCATGCCATCAGAAATATTCTCTTGCACACACATTTTTTCCTATGAAATTTCATGAATTACAAGCAAAATGAGGGGAAAAAATCCACTAAGTAATTTTAGTAGTTTTTTATTCAAGTAAATGTTTAGATCAACTGTTGCACAATAGTTGCCCAAAACTACATGGAGCTGAGTATCTCTGGTATGAATTTATCTCTGGAATTTCCACTGGTTAGCAGAGGTTGTTACATACTCATTTCAGCAAGGATAACCCACTAGAAAATAAGCCACTGGGAAATACTGCATCCATTTAGATCTTTCTTTAGTCTTTTCTTTTTTTGTTATTGTTGCTTTCATTTAACTATCATTGCATCTGGTGAGCACATTCAGACTCAGGAAAGAAAAAAAAAAAAAAAAAAAGCATAGAGAGCAAGTGAGAAGTTCCTGGAATGTTACAAGCTGCTGTGTCACTGGGAATAGCAAGGCAGACAGGCAGAAAGCTCCTCTCTCCAAAACTGACACCACAGTGGGAAAATTTGATACTTACTAGGTACTGAATTGACTGAAGCTATAACTTTTAAGTAAATGTACAATTGCAAAGAAATGCTGAATATCCTGCTCTTCTCCTTAATTCATTTCTCTTCCCCTTAACTTTTATATACCATGCTTTTTAAGATAAGTTTTCTGAAATGCATTCTTTGTAATCTTATGGTCCAGATGGTCTTATGCTTTGTAGACATAAGGGCTACTGTACATTTTAAAATGACCTTTATTATTATTATTATTATTATTATTTTAAACTGATGGTCCCATTCAGATAATAAATTACAGTTTATAAATGCCTCTTAGGACGAAGTAAAGATTGCCTTCTATGCATTAAACAGACAGAAAGGATTTCCACCAGCAACAAAGCTGGAAGTGTCCTGAACCATCACAAAAAGCAAAGCCTGGTTCCCATGCTGTCCTGTGCACCATCTCTCCCAAAGAATGCTGTCTTCTGGCACATGCAACTCTTTTAGCCTAGAAGGATATAAGCTATTGCCTAACTCAAGAGCATGCATTGTCCTTAAAAAAAATAGCATCAGGATTCTATGCTTCTTTTCCCAGTCTTCCTTTTCCTCTCATACCAAATAAAGTTTTGTTTGTCAGTAGGTTTGTTTTTAAGCAAACTGACAAGCAACTGTTCATGCTCTCTGACAGTTTTCCAAAAGGATAAAAACAAAGCAAAACTGAAGGGAGGTGTACAAATGAGGGGGTTTCATTTGTATTTCCTGTTTCTAACCTTTCCTTACCCACTCGTCAAAGGACTGACCTTTAGCCTTACAATGTTCTAATTTCTGGCTGGGATAATGATGGAGATCCTGGTTCTCTTCTCCGCTGAAGTAAGCTGAAAGGCTTTCCTTGGTTGATCCTGATGAATGGATTCATTGTAGAGGGTCACTTCTCTTTGGATTCATTGTAGAGGGTCACCTCTCTTGACAGTTTGTCTTCCTAATATGACTATGTTCCAGTGTAAGCAATACCTTTTGCTTCATGACAAAAGTCATTTCAAGATTAAAACATTAATCATTCCAGCTCAAGTTGAATATAGGGAGAGGGGAAGAAACAACAAAAAAGAAGCGTTAATCCATGCAAACATACCTGCAGGTTTTTGTAGAATTAGAAATTTGTGAGCTCTCCTCTTGCTACAAGTGCAAACTAAGTAGATCCAATGACGTCTGTAAAGTTCCTGTGGTGTAAACAAGCATAGTCACTTGGGCATGTGTGGTTCTTCATCCCTCCCTCCACCCAAGTGCTAGTAACTGTTGCAATGGCCAAAAGAAAAATGTTATGGTTTTTAACCCAAATGCGCATTTGTTTGCCTAATGTTTTAAAAAGCCACCACCAACTTTTTGGGGTGTACCTACACCGTAATGGTAGCTCCACCGAAGCTGCAGGGGCTGCTGACAGCTTTGACTGGCGGCCATTTTGATGCATGGCTGTGCGCTGCCAGCTGTGGCGGCCATTTTGATGCATGGCTGCAGGCTGCTAGCTGCAGTGGCCATTTTGATGCATGGCTGTGGGCTGCTATCTGCGGCGGCCATTTTGATGTATGGCTGTGCGCTGCCAGCTGTGGCGGCCATTTTGATCATTCTGATGCATGGCTGCGGGCCGCTAGCTGGGGTGCAACCCCATGCTGCTGTCTGAGCAGCTTCTGGCAGGGAAATTCACACCGGGGCTGCAGCTGAGCATGGAAACATGGCCTCTGATGCTTTAACAGCCTCAAAACCTTCCCGTTTCAGGGAACTCATCATGAAAAAATGGTGACTTTTATGGCAAAGCTCAATGGCTTAATTTCCCCATAATGCTCACTGCAGACAGACTCGCCAGCTTAACAGCACCTGGCTGAGGTGGCTTCCACAAAGAAGGCTGTGCTCTACAGTACTGCAGTGCCTGCCACCTTTGCATGGATGCTGGGCGTTGATGTGGGTGTCACACTGCGGCAGCAGGCGGCCGGTAAGCAGCAAGGTGCAGACAAAGGGCCCCCGGATCCCCCCTTCCTTCCCTGGGCGACCGCGGGGGCTGTAGGAGACCCGCACTCAAGCGGAGGAGCTGCGGGAAGGTGCGGGTTTCCGCAGATGAGGCGAGTCCCTTCGTTCCTCGCCCTCCCTCCTACGGGAAGCTCTTCACACGGCCGCTCCTCCCGCTGCTGAGGCAGCCGGTGCAGGAGGGAGCCGCGGCAGGGCCCGGCCGGCCCCGCTCGGCCTTCGGCCCCGCCAGATGGCGCCCGCCCCCTCCGGCAGGCGGCCCTGAAGCAGCACGGGGGAGGGAGCTCGGCCGCCGCCGCGGGCTCCTGAGGCGGAGGCGCCTTGCGAGCACACGGCCGGCCTTGCCTGCCGCCGCCCCCCAGCCGGCCAGTCCGGCCCTGGGGAGAAAGGTGCCGAGCCTGGACGCGCTCGTCGGCAGAAGGGCGTGTGTTTTACAAAACCTTCCGCTGGGAACAGCTTGGAAGGCGAGGGAAGGGTGACTTTCTGTAAGGGTCAGGTCTGCCTGGCTTAAGGCAGGGCTAAGAACCAGAGAAGCAGCGCCGAGCTGCAGTGCCCCTTCTCCGAGGTATTGGTCTGGCTCAGGGGTCAAAAATGCAGTAAAATTTAAATCTAGTAAAGTTTCGATAAGATGTTTTGATAACTTCTGCCGTTATGAAACACCAGTTAGATTCAGTTATATCGGAAGCTATTTTTTGTTTGCTAATCTAGAGGGCTGCCATGAAATGGAAACATTGTCTTTCCTTTGGCTGTCATGGTAATGAATTGCCTTTTAAGCTTAATCACAGTGAGGTTATTCTGGTTTCTCATTTATAAATTACACATCTGTTTTCTTACTTGCTAGTTATCATAAAAGCTGAAATAAATTTAGTTTGCTTGGCATTTGCTTATATGTAGATGAGATCCACTTTTCATAATTTTTAACAAGTACTGAAATATATGTATAAAATAAGCAAGGAAAGTCCTACTTTACTGTTTAGGTCTAAGGTCCACAGGGAAAAGCACTGCTGAATGTTGCAAACTGTTGTCTCAGTTTGCACTAATTTTGCAGTGGCTGATAAGTCCTCCATTGTACTTCTTAGAAACACCTGAACTTCCCAGAAATGGCTGAGCCATTACAGTGGCAAAACAACACAGTTTTTCAGACTTCTGGTGAGTTAGAACTTGATGACAAACTCAGACATTAATGTGTGTCTAATGCATCGTCTAACATAACCTCTCTTTAGTTTAGTTGATTCCTTTGGTATGTTTGTGCAAAATGTTCCATGTTGCTGTGGTTATCTTTTCTGTAATCCATTTGTAGGTAGCAGTCTTGTTAGTGCTTTGCACTGTTAATGCATGTTCTTATTCATTTCTTCCAAGACTAGAGGCTTAAATGAATTCCTGAGGATCGATCAATAAGACTTCCCATAGGATTGTGAGGAAGTTGCTTCTCTGTGCCTTGTAGTTGGCTTAACTGTAAAATGGCAATTGTGATGTTTTATCCATTGGAGAGGTTAAGACTTGTAGGTGAAAAATGTAACTGTAAATCCAGATCTTTAGGAATAGATGAGTTGGCTTTATGCTGTCTAGAGAAACAGAATGAAAACTCCACCCTTTGGTGGTAACTGATCCTGTTTCTCTGAAGTGTTTGGAATAGAACTGAAGTATTTCACATGTATAGAAATCTACCCAAAGGCTATCCAAGCTTGCAAAGTGTCAGATGGGCCAAACTCACCAAATACATGCAAAATTCCAAAAGCACTTTGGAAAAGTCTTGTTGTCCTTCCACTGGCAATGCTAAATTTTTCATATCCCTGCATAGAAATGTTTATCGTGCATAAAATTATTACAGGATAGTATTTATAAATATAATTTACTTCTTCTCACTGCTCCAGAAAGAAAGGAGATTAACTTTATTTGTCCATGCTAATTTTTACCATTGAAGCATTCAGCTTGAACGCTATAAACATCCTTTAATCAAAATACTGTGGAATATCATGAGTGATCATGGCTAAATTACTTCTATAACAGTGGATTAAATAGACTCTTGTTTCCACAGGATTTTTATAATGAGAACAAGGGTGGTGATGATGTTTTTCAGTTAAAGTACAATTACTTTTGTAACTTAGCAAATTTGTTCTTTCAGATGCTTGTAACTTTCTCAGCTTTCAGGTTGAATTGCTACATTCTTGCTTATAGAGGTGCAAAAAAAATTATCAGGGAAACTTTCAAGGAGACAGTTACACCCTTTTTAAGTAACACTGGTGGCAAATATTAGAACAGGCACAGTGAAGAACACTTCCACTGTTCCTATCAAAACATAAATGTGCAGATGCTTATCTTAACAGCAGTTCAGCTACAGATGTTATAACTTGCTTTTTTTTGTGGTTCTCACTGAGACCCAAAACTTTGAAGACTAGGTTTTAAAGTTGGAAACGCTGGATTAGAATTTTTAGTACCTTTTTATTTGCAAGCAGTGCCAAGGACAGAGGAAATACTGTGCTTTAGCAGCATCTCTGTACTTAATTTCGCTGGGCATAAAAGGCAAATTGCAAAGGGGAAGGAAAAATGCAGCACTTTTAAAATATATTCCCCGTCTCTCATGTGTTTTCCTGTTGATCTTCCTTACGTAATATTTAGCTCTGACTCTTCAGATTGCAGAGAAATGCTTTTGTACATTTTTTTATTTTTATTTTTATTTTTTTGTGGAAACAGGTTCTTTAAAACTCTGACAGGCTTTCACGAACACTTTAGGAAAGCTGTGAGTTTCAGTGCCTCCGATGATATACTTAGTTAGGAAGCTTACAAGACCAAACATAAGTGTTAGAACAAAGACTCCTGACTTCTGTTTCCCATCTGGTTATCATCCAGCCATATAAAACCCACAAATGACAGGCATCCATTTGGACTGGTTGTTACAAACTTTTCACAGGTAGGAAAACTGAAGTTCAGGAAAATCACAAGGATCTGGTGAGAAGGGAATCAGCATCTGAAACAGGATACAGCTCTGCTGTAGGCAAGGTTTTAACCCCCGTATGTCAGCTGTTTTCTTACTGCTGGGCAAATTGTTTAGTCAGTCTCTGCTTTCTTATCTGAAAATGGAAATAAAAAATGTGTTTGAAAGATAATACCACTCAGTTAATATAACGCTCCTCCTTTGCTTCCTTTTCCCTGTATTTGTTGCCTCTATGAAGATGCCTAAGGAAGACCCTATGGTAAGTTGTAAGTTAACACATTATATAACACAAAGTTCAAGTGCAGAAAGTTTCAATACAATCCATGCATTTTTCATATGTGGCTCCATCCTCAAGTTTCGAAGAAATACACATTCAAGCCAAATTTGAAGAATTTCTTTTTGGAACTTTCACACCAAGGAACTTATTCAACTTTTCCAGCAGTTTAGAAAGCCATGCTTTTGAAAATTTTTGTGTAGGTTGCACTTGTGTTGACATTATTGAAGTTGTTAATCATTGCTTTTAATTCAGCTCTGAAGTAGAATACTGCCTTCTCAGACTCTACAGATTGCTTACTGCTGAGCTAGAAGATGACTTTCTTCAACAGCTATCCCATTTTTTTTACTGCCTTCTGCTATCTCCCCAGTGTCTCAAAAATCTTTTTTAGTGTACCGTTTCTGGAGGTCTGCATAGTGTGCTCATGGCCTGCAGAAGATGAATCAGGAACACTGTTGTGAGAAACACGTTTTGAATTTAGCTACCTATTGAACATGTATGTGCCAGTTTAGTAGCTCCATGAGAGATACAGTATCAATTATATCCTAGGAGAGCTGTTGTAGCCTCTCCCTGTTTCATTCTGGTTGTGCTGCATGTATAATTTCATAAATAAACATTTATTCACAGAATGTAAATTTGGCTGAATCATTCCGCATATGTGAATCATTTATTCTTGAACAGAGTAACATTCAGTATTCAGTAACTTAAATATTATATAACCACTTCAAAACTTGTCCATTTGAAGGAAAAAAGAAAACACAATTTTCTTTTGGCCTCTTTCCTTCATTTCCGTAGCAACCTTTTCAATTGCAATTCTTCTTTGAAACACAAAAACAGCAGCTCCATTTTATTCAACAGAGCTTTAGCTTGTGTTTATCAAAGGCATAGTGGAAAAAAAATAACCTTTTACTGTCTTCTGATTCTTTTATCCTGTAGAGCTGACACAGCTCTGAGAGGACTGAAATTATGTCACATGCACCATCAGAGCAGTTCAGTAATTTTTTACCATTTACGACACGAGAACAAACCCGCTGATAGCAGAAACCTAGCAAGTGTCACTGAGTCACATTAGGAGCATCAGTTTTTATGTCCAACCTCTCTGGAACTGTCAGCGATATAAAAGAAAGTACATACCTTGTATGATTTGCAGAGTACAGACTGAACTTACATGCTCTGTGAATGATTTTGTGTTATTGCAAGTCAATAAATGCATTACTGGAAGCAAGGATCTTTATGGAGACACTAGAGTCCATTTTGCAATTGTAGCCATCCGTGAATAAATGCTGACTGCAGAGGTACACGTTTCTAATTGTGAGTTTGCACACATGGGGGTTTATATTAGGGCAAGGACAATCACATAAAAATGCAGTCTTAGATTTCACAGGGCCTTTTCTGCTGTGAGACAACAACATGTACAATGCTTTATGCCTTCTTCATTTTTGGAGTATTTTCACAGAAAAAAAAAAAGTCAGTCAATTGGGCTCACCTAGCAGGTTCTCACATATTTCTATTAGCTGCTGTTGTTCTCTTGGACTAGCAAACTTGTGGCCAATCTGTTTAAGCTAAACTGTTGTTTAATTCTAACAGCAGAACTGAAGCATAACATTAGAGAAACAGGATATTAAAATTACACCAAGTCTGTACACAGTTCACTTTTCCAAAAGCCTGCCTTGGCTCTGACTTTTTCTTTCCAGGCATCCTAATAGGTATACCTCTCCCTAATTTTTATATAGAAAACTGATTTCTCAGTCTCAAGATATAATCTCTCTTTCACTTTCTCTCAAGTTCACATCTTGAAAAATTCTTGAATCCCTGGGTTCCTGCTCTCGCTGCAAGGACTGCTCATCTCTTGGGAAAAACCTTCAGTTACATCAAAAAAAATAATAAAATGTTTTGCCCTATGTCTCAGGTGTATGGTGAAGAGTGTTAATCTAGTCCCACCTTCATTTTCTAGCTTGACTGTCTAGCTGATATGGTGGTTCAATAGCTGTATACAGTGAAGATTACAATCAGTCAGTGTATGGGATTCAGGATTCACAGGCAGCTCCACATCAGTTACAGAGGAGAAGCTTGTTCTTTGCTTTTAGCCAAAAGAAGTAAATGAAGAAAGCAGTATGACATGTTACTGATGTTTACTCTCAAGCGTAAGTCTATGTAGTCCATGATCTGCCTCCCTGCTATGTGTCAGGGTGAGCAGGGGATTTCAAGTGTCTAGGTGATTAGAAATCAAACCTGTATGAGACTCAAAGGGATTTTCTGTGTTCAAGTCCTTCTGAACACTATGGGCTACCTTATGATGTTTTTTTTTTAGTCTATAATATTAGAAAACTGCAAAGTAGCAGCTTCTTTGAGCTGAACTGTATGTCTGCTATGGTACTGCTGGGCTTGGAAAAGCACAGTAGGCCAGATGCATGTCTAATGTGGCTAGGCTCAATGATCCTGAAAATAGGATGTGGTTTGATCCAAAGTGGGGGATATTAGCTTACTTTTCCATCTGCAAAAGAGTTCCACTGTTGTTTACATTACTTCTATCAACCCTCCTCAGCCCCAGCACTTGGTACAGTTCTTTGGAAGGGAGTCATTCACCTTCTCCTTGCACAGGATATTTATTCCTCTGCAGCCTCCCAGTTCTTCAAGAGCCCCCGTCTGTTCCCTCTTACTTTACCTTTGCAGACCTTGGCATTCTGCTAACTGTTCTTTCGGGCCAAAAAGCTCTGGATGTGGCTCTCAGCAGGGCCATTCGACACTGCTGTTGAGTCAGGCAAAGGGCTGAATACAAAACATGTGCTGCTCCTGCTCCTTGTTACACAAGCTATGCTTCCTGCCTCCCCACTGCCCAGCAGAGCTTGCAGTGCAACTCCTATTTAATGAAAACATCTGACAAAAAATAAACTGTTATCAGCTTAGGACTTCAAAGGTGGTCTTTAAGCCATTCAGTTGTCTCAGAGTCCTGCTTATTTGGTCCTCAGTTGCTTCTGTATTATACCTGCTGTTTCTGGAGCCTGGTCCAGTGTTGTGTGATCAAACTTAGGAGGCAGGAGTCGGTAAGGACTTGGAAAATGTTTTTTTTTTCTTCCACTAAGCAATTACCTATTATATAATGACTGCTTTCCAGAACCAGTACAGTCTGTATTCCTGAAATAATATGATATAATGGTACAGTGCATAACATGTATACTGCAAATGGGATTTTGTATGGATGTATACAGGAAAAAGAATAGGCATACAGGAAAAATATTGTGCAAAAGTGGTGTTCTGCTTTTGAAAATGTGGTCTGCTACCCAATGGAAACGATGCTTTTCAAAAGTAAATATTTGAAAAAATATCTTTATTGTAAGCCAGGTGTTCTATATGTCTTAAAAGGTAGCAAGAAACTCCTCAATGGCATAAGAATACTCCGAGGTCTTCAGAGTTGGAGAGGGCAGAGGTTGTGACTGATGACATTTCAGGATGCCAAAGAAACAAAGGCCTCTGCAAGTGAGGCTGCATACAATAATAAACCCAGAGCCCCTGGACGGCAATATGGAGTACGCAGGAAGTGAGCACTCTCCTCCTGCTCAGCCCAGCAATGGAACAGAGCTGCCACAAGCTGCCTCTGCATAAGAAATGCAGAACAAATTTACAGAAAAGCTCAGGGAATGGTCCAAAAGACAAAGACTGAGGCTAGAAGGGGCCATGTAGAGAGGGCAGTGAGGGATGATGGTATCAGAGAAAAAGACGCCATGAGATTTTGAACCAGGAATATGAGTGACATTGATAGGAACACTGCAGAGAAGGGGAGGGAGCTGTCTGCAAGATGCACAGCAGTGAAATTGAGAACACCTGATACTTACAGATGGCTGTGTGATCATGGCACAGTCTTTTCCTTATGCCTGAATTATGCAACTATAAACTGGGACCTTGTCTCATAGGGAGCATTTATATTATTTTGGGTTTTGTTCGATAAAGTGTAAGAAAGGAATACTTAATGAAATCTTGTCTTCAGCAAAAGCCTCAGTGAATTTGAGAATTTCACTGGCAGACATACGGGCACTATAATGTCGTTGGTAATAAATGTTTTCATGCAGAAGCAATTGATTGTACATACTCTGTAGTATTCTGTATCAACCATGGTCATTTTAAAGGCACTAAGACATTCATGCCTTAGATTCAGTTAGATCATTTCTGAACTTTACAGTATTCTTGTCCTAAACTCATAGGTACAAGGAAAATCCTTAATATTTTCCATTGTGTCAGGTGGTGCAGACACTCTAAAAATCAAAACTTTTGCTATGCCATTTCTCCTGCCAACATCTCTGAATGCTGAATGAGCTAAATTTCATATTTAGGAGCCAAAATAAATATTTCTGCCACTTACTGCTCGGTATTAGCCTGATTCCACTGTAAGCTACAGTAAAGATGTTCCTGGAAAACAAAATCATTGGCTGATGATCATCTTTCAGAATATATTAGAAAGCTGGATGTATTCTGACCATCAAGGCTACAGGATTTAAGTGAAAATAGATCAAGTGATGTAAGTGACTACAGTTGTCTATGATAAATCCACCTGGTACTCTAAGTCTGTGTTCATATACGGCACAGAAAACTTGGAGAGCGCAGAAAGTGCAAAGCGATATGATGTGGTGTGGTATAGTGAATTTATTGTTATATGCAGCACAGAGACATCTTGCTGTCAACTGTGATTTATCCCAAATTTGTCCCATTTCTAACCTTGCCTCCCAAAGTGGAAGGGAGCTCTCTAACCACATACGCATCCTCACACACCAGGAACAGTTTCTTCTGCTGTGTGATGTAGAAAATTTGTAAGTGTGTATGCTTGGATATGACCCGTCAAGCCCCAAACTCTTGCAGAATTACTGTTTGATGACACTGCGTCTATTTCAGAAAACATTTCTTGGGATGTTACAGTATTTTGCACAAACTATTTTGATGAAATGCTAATGAAATGCTGTGTGCTTTTGCAGATACAAACTGAAGTGGATATATAAAAGGAAACCAAACTGATGAAAAATTAACCTGCTGTCTATAAAGTGTTAGTCTCAACATCTTGCATCTCTGACTAATATTTTACAAAATTAAGGGATTGTCACAGAAATTACTTGATAGTAAATAAGTAATAAGATAGATATTAATGATGTCAATGGTAACATGTCACTATCACAGGCAGCAGTTACTTTCTGCCCCCATTCTCCCCATAATAAGATATTTCTTTTCCTTGTTTTATAACTGTCAAATTTACACAGTTTGGGCTGAAAATTTCCACATCAGGTGTCTGCCCAAGGCTGCTTATTTTGGAAAACTCAGTTCAGCTATTTCCAAAAATTAGACTAGAGGAAAATATGTTAGTTCTAACCGTGTTTAAAAAGCTGTGGCAAACTTTTCCCTGAAAAGCTTTAGAACTCAAATGCCTTAGGGCACAGATGTAGCATTTTCTGGGGTGATGAGGCTGAAAACAGAGGAAAACCTGCATGTCAATAGCAAGACTTCTGTTGTTCCACTCAACACTGAGCACGTATGGTCAGGTTATAAAACTCCGAGAAAGCATGTTTTGCATGGGCTTTGAAAAGGCCTGCTTGAATTCAACAGTGTAATATTTCCCAAATCTCTCTCAATACAGGCTATTTTGCACCTTGGGGGTTGGCTAGACTTTCTTTGCAACTACAGATGTGTGCTGTGTCTGATTTAGGTCAGGGCAAGGAAAACAAATAATTGAACCCGCATTGGGACAAGAGGAAAAGATTTAGAGCAAAGATGGGAAGAAAAGTAGGGCAGAGAGAGTAGAGCTGGTTGAGATTTTGACAAAGGCAAGGGAAGAAATAGGGAAGTAGACAAAATCTAACAAGTCACTGAAATACAAAGGCACAACTTAGCATTGTTGGGGAAGGCAACAGGAACAGAGGACTTGGGAATGAGGAGACAGATCTGGCAGTAACATATTCTTTGAGGTATGAACTGGCATAGCTGGGAAAAAGACTGAACAACGGTAATGGAGATGAAGGGGACAGAGACACTAGAAGTGGGGCTCAAGACAGGTGGTGGGAGTAAGACAAGGAGCTGAACAAGGAGACAGATGTGAATAATACACATATATCGAGATGGGATGAAGGAATTATCCACAGCTAGTCAAGGAGACAGAATTAAGGAAGGAAGATCTAAAGGAATGAAACTAAGGCTTCCTGAACCAGAAGATGGACTCTGGAGTCTGAACCCTTAGGAATGGCCTCTGGGAATGGACAAGTGAAGGAAAAGAAACTCCTCAGACCTGGTCTGAAATATAAGCAAGATGCTTAAGTGATTTAGGACCATGTACTTCTGCTTATTTTATCTATGCCAATGCTCTGAAAGGTTGACAGGCTTTTGAGGATAATGAGGGAGATGAAGTATGCTAGGGAGCATGTGCTTCTACTGAATCTTTGTTCTCCCGGTTTCTGCAGGAGAAGGATGTCCTACTCTTCAGCACTCCCTTTGACAGTCTGACATGGTCATTCCATTTCTACCCAGGCCACCAGCATTTTCCTTAGGGTGGTGAGAAGCAGATATTGACAGGGTCCTGAACAAAAAAGTCCTCGTCTTTTGTACAGGTTTGGCTGCCTGGGCTGAAGGTCAGCTTTGCTAGTGCAGCTGTCTACAACTGGCCTTGAGTCAGAGGGAAGTCTTGGCGCGGTCTTGCCCACTTTCCTTGGGAACTGCTTTTAAGCTAAGGCTTTTTCCGTTGGTTCTAGCCTGAGCTTCATTGCAGCTGTGCCCATGCCTAACCATATCTGTTGTTCATCCTGACCTGTGGACTTGACTTCCTGGCTTGACCTGTCTCATCTCTATGGACTTGTCTGGCTGTCTGGACTCTTGGCTGTTCTGCCCTCCTGGGATGCCAGAGGACTGCATCCCTTCTTGGTGAGGGCACTGCACCTGCTTGCCTCTCTGTCACCCCAGCTCCTGGCTCCCCTTCCGTTATGGAGCTGCAGCACTCTTGCTGCTTCCTGACAGTTCTGAGAAGTTTTCAGGTGGCTTTTCAATAGGGTAGGGAAGTGAATCTATAAATAATGCCTTAACATGGTTTGTACCAAGCCATTGGTTAAAGCTCACATTACAGACTGGAGCTTATTACATTAAAGGACGTGTATTACTGCCTAAAGAAATGGCAATCTCAGTAAATAAAATAGAAGGTAGGAGAGAAAAAAGAAGATGCAGGACATAAAGATGTGTGAAATCATCTACATCAGGCCAGCTAAAAAAAAAAAATATATATATATATATAATCTGGCGTTCTGGGTTTTCTGGCTCAAACATGGATCATGCTGGCAACAGTCAGTGACACAAAAAATGTCCTCACCTGAAATATCAGCTACTTCCAGCTGGTCTTTGACCTTTATGTTGTTAGTTAGCTATT
Source organism: Oxyura jamaicensis (assembly GCF_011077185.1). Lineage (NCBI taxonomy): Eukaryota > Metazoa > Chordata > Aves > Anseriformes > Anatidae > Oxyura > Oxyura jamaicensis. The sequence goes on from NC_048893.1 coordinate 87,604,518, forward strand.
TTCTTCATAGGACAGACGAGGGGTCTGGTTTGAGGTGAATCTGAAGGAAAGGGGAGGGTGTTGCCTTTCAAATGAGATCAGGATGCAGAGCCACAAAATTACACCCTTTTCCTTGCTGGGTAACCTATTGCTGGCTTGACTTGGGATTTTATTACTATAGCTTTACACCAGCGTAGTCATGGCAGTAACATTAGGAAAGAACTGGAATTAAGCCTTGGCAGATCAGGAAGAAGTGTTCTGAACATTTATCCTATTTTAGGGGTAAAATAGTATGTTTTCATAAACATTTATCACATTGACACTTGCTTTACTGCTTGAAGCAATTTTTTTTTCAAGTTCTGTTCAAGAATGTAAAAGTCACTACTGTGTGTCAGCATTCATAAACTTGACTTCAAGAGAAACACAATGCAGTGTTTATGTCCAATAAATATGAGTGGAGTGCCCAAAGCATTAATATTTGGAATGAATCCTAATATTGTACATTCATATTTTAGTGCATGAAAATAATTTGTTTCTGGCAGTACATTATTTGATGCAGTAACCTATGTTTGACATAAAAAGATACAATCTTATTAATAAATCCAGAGCACACAGTACTATTGCTCTTGCACAGTTTAAATCAACAAGTGCACAGCTGATTTATGAAATTAAAAAAAAACAACACCTCTGCTATATGCTAATGTCTTGGTCAGCCAGTTTTGACATTCAGATGGCCAGTGCTTCACTGAGTAATGGTGAAATGATTGGCTAGGCTGTATTTGATGGTGTGTCTGGGACTAAAAGAAATTGAGCTCAGCACGTTCCCGCAGGTAACGACTTGTAATATAGGAAGAAGAGAATGTGAGGCTGTGCAGCGTGGCGTATGCAGTTTATAAGTACAGACTGGGAGTATTTTTTTCAAATGGGAACACCAGGAAAGAATTGCAGAGCTAATCCCAAATGAGTGCCAGTGACACCTTTTTTCAAACTTACTGTTATGTTTTTATTGTATGTATATTAGAGAAAGTACTTCAGGAATGTGTTGAAATTTTGTATTTGCACTTCAAAATAAAAAATATTTAGAAGTAAATAGGGTTTAACCCGATTCTGAAGTATGTGGACTTGGACCATTAAGCTCAGAGGCAAAACCCACCAGACATGAAGCCCATACTGGGTGGGAAAATTCAAGTCTAGCTCCATAGTGCCTGGCTGAGGCCCAGGCTTGTAATGCAGTATTTGCATGCAGTCATACACATAGAAGAGAAGAGCACAGAAGGATGAGAGGGAGATGCTGTTTTGCTACATCAGAGATATTTGGGGTAATTCAAGTGGAGTAGAAAGGACCACATATTTACAGCACCACAACTAAGTGAAGAATATGGTCCACGGTCTCCAGAATATTGAAAAAAAAAGCAAATGAGGGCAGTCTCATGAAAGTTCTTTCTGCTTTTAAACTGTTGAAATTATATAAGATTTAATAATCCCTTCTTTATTTTCAGACTTATTTGTTAGGTCCAGGAATTATTATTTCTTCTTGGCAACAGTAAATCCATCATTCTCTTATTTCCCCACCTTGGAAATTGCATTTTTTATTTTATAGTTGGCATCATCCTCAAAAGAAAACAGACAAGCTTCTAGTCAGTGAAAGAAAGGAAAAGAAACATTAAAGAAAGGGAAAGAAAAAAAAAATCTTCAAATCATGTTTAGCCCCATCTGGCCTTAGAAAAACATGGAAATGGGTGATCAAGTGCATTTTCCAGGATGGGCTGCCTTTCAAGGGAAACAAAATCTGGATATTTCTATGTCTAGACCACAGAAGAAAAAATGCTTTAGTGCTAATTAACCCATCAAAAGCTTACAAACCCTGAGTGGTACTCAGCAAAATATGTAGGGAAGTTAGCAGATTTAAGTTGCCAAAGGACATGTGGGAGGGTGCAGCCTGGGAGTCAGGCGATCTGGGTCCTACTGCTTGCTCTGCCTCTGGCTTGCTCTTTGATTTTAGTTGCATCAATAGCTCCCCTTATCTCTGCCTCACTTGTCCTCACGGAAAAATGGAGCTGCGATATTACTCTCTGTCCAAGAGCTCTCTGGTACTGGGAGATGAAAAATGCTGTGAAACAAGTGCTAAGTGTCACTCTCCTGCATGGTATATGATATATCTGGCCATTGTCTGGTTAGAAATCACACTCTGTAAGGTTGTATGCCAGATGCTAGTCAGTCACTGAGTAAGCACTCCTGTAGGGCCAGCTGTATTGCTGAACAGCTAAATGTATCTGAAAGTAGCATATACTTCTCTCACAGAGTAAGAGATCAGTGAGAAAAATAATATTTGTTTCTAAGGGATGTTTAGAGGGCTGTATTGATATCAACTCTTTGGAAGCTTATTAATTGTGCCTTAGGCAGATTGTTTGAAAGACTAAAATGTGTGCCATGAACATGCCCTTAAAAATAGTTTCATTAATGATGTAAATGAATAGCTAGAAATAATATTTCACCCAGGCAGGTGCTGCCTTTTATTCTTCCCAAGCTTCTCAGCCCTTCTCAGTGACCACCTGCCTCTCTGGTCCTGCTGGTTGTGTGGATGTCATTCTCATAGGCCTGTTCTTTGAGTTAAACAAATACCTTCTGCAAGACAGAAAAATCCACATTAGCTGCATCAAAGAGAAATAAAATCCAAGCCTACCTGGAACTGGAAGAACAGTGACTGGCTAATATCTGAGTTTTTATCTCCTGCTCCCTTGTCAGCTCCTTGTGATGCCTTGGCAAGCCTCCCACTGCTTTTACTACAGCTGCCAGCTCAGACCTATCTGTACTAGTTTAGCAGTCTGCATTACCCCCTTCCCATATGGAAATACATTTTTCATCTCTTTACATGCCACCTTTTTCCTGGATTGGGCTGAGCTTTCACAAGCTGCGGATTTCAGAACCTGCTAGGGAGGGAAGAAAAGTTGGCAAAGGGTTTTTTCAGTGACAGCTAAGAGCTGCTAGAGCCTGAAAATTTAGATGAATCTTCTACACGGCAAGGTGATTAATGTATACTCAGGAAAGGAACTTGGCAGGGAGAGAATGGGACCTCTTTACCAGGCACTGAGCAGCTGTGTAGGATCAGAGCACTCCTGTCCCTCTGGATGGGCTGATGCCCGTACAGGACAGCACCAAGGTGTCAGTGTTAACTTCCTTGTCAGAGTTGGAGGGAAGAGGAGTAGGGATGAGGAAATCTGGGTTATAGCAGGTGGAAACGTGGAACAGAATGTGTGCAGTCTTTTTCAGATCATGCAGGTCTCCTTGCTTTCTGGAATTTGGCATTTCTTCTGTGTTTCTAAACTTTCCACAGTAATAAATTAGCTCACTGCTTTGCTTAGTGTTTATTTAACTGTTGTTTAGGTTGTCACCCACTGATTGGTAGTGTGAGGAGTTCCCAAACAAAACCTTACAGTCCCACCAGGTTGAGATGCCAGTTCACAGGGACCACTGGCTTGCATGTTTAAATAAATCAATAAACATTGGTACCTTAAGTTTCTAGACTTGTCTGCTAAGGTCCCCCACTATGCTTCTCTCAGCTTTTTTCCTCTATATTGCCTCTTTTTTTTCTCTCTCCAGCTTCCTAAAGTGTATTTTCATCTTTCATCCTGCATCATATAAATCTGTATTCTCATTCATTCTCATTCTGGATCTCATCTTTCCCTCCCCACACCTGCATCCCTTTCTACCTGTCTTTGTCACAGAATCACAGAGTTGTGCCAAGTAGCTGAGGTTGGACTTCTCTAAAGGTCTCCAGCTCCACAACCTCTCTAGGTACTTGTTCCAGTGTTTGACCGTTCTCATAGTAAAATAATAATAATAAAAAAGATTTTTCTTACTCTAAGCTGAATTTTTCGTATTTCAGTTTGTGCCCATCACCTCTTGTTCTGTTAGTGCACACCCCTGAGAAAAGTATGGCTCCATCTTTTTAGCTTCTTTCCCTCAGGTATTTATACACATTAATAATATCCCCTCTTCCCTTTGCTAAGATCCTCCTCTTTTTTTTTGTTCCCTCAGTTGTGTTATCATATCAAATGTTAGACAGTAAAAGGGCCACTCCAATGAAAAAGCCCTAAGAAGTTAGTGGCTGTCTACAAGATAAGATAACCTGGAGTCATGAGACTGCCTGTGCCTGGGAGACAAGTGCCCCAAGGCTGGGTAATGTCAAGGGAGGAAATAGACTGAGTACGGGCAAGAACTCTCTCCTTGACTTCTCTGTCAGTGGTGACAGGGAGTTGAACTCAGCATTCAACTCTGTATTGGCTTGTAGCTGGAGACAGGAAGGCAGTGCCAGAAGAAAAGTCTTCTCTGGAGAAAAGGAGCTCTAGACAAAAAAGCGAACAGCTTAGAGTGGAATCAAGTCATGCGTCTTCCGAATTCTTGGCTGAGAGAAGAATGGTACATGTGTTGCTGCTTACAGAGAGCAGGTTTGGGCAGCTCCCTGCATGGTGGCGGAAATTTGGAGTAAATTTGGAGGACAGGGAGAGAATAGTATCTAGAACCTAGAATACACTTCTATGCAGACAAAAGATTGAAGGGAACTTTGATAACAAAACTATGATAAAAGGTGGCATTTCAGGGTGCGGAATACATTGGTACAATGAAGGAGTCTTATACTAAGGTGTGAAGTTGAGCCTTAACTTTGCATCCGTTGCTGTAGCGTATTTCAGCACTTCTTTCTCTCTCTCTCTCTCGTCTAGTCTCTAATCTTAAGATATGAGAGGTATTTGCCTTTTCCAAAGAATTTGTAAGTTCATAAGAGTGAAATCGTTAAATCATATCCTGCTAATATTTATGCCAGGAGTGTGAACTCCGAATGAGACAGCGATAGGGGAAATCAAGTCAACTGAACTTTTGAAAATGGTGAGCAGATTTTTAAAAGCATGGGGAGATATGATAATGTGAAGGAAACTTGTATGAATTTGGAGCCCTGCTACAATTTATTTTAACTCCTGAGTCAAATACAGTATGCCAGAATGCTAAATGAAACCTACATAAAGCCAGACTGTCAAATTAATGATGATTTATAACCTGTGATCTTACAAAATTAAAATTAAAGAAAATAAAGACCTTCAGCAGTCCAGCTGTGAGTTCAGCTTTGGCCATTCAGGAAAGTAACTTCTGTCCTTATCATTCCAAAAGCATTTTCTTGTCTGAATGTGAAACATTCCTCTTAGATTAAGATTGTATAACTTTGTAGGGTCTTTTTCTTGAAAACTGAAATATTTTGTTATTCTTTGTAGATAGGTGGTCATTCCACTCTCCTCCAGATACAGTGCATGTGCATCCATAGTACATATACATTCCCAATGTAAATCCTCACAAAGTTGGGTCTTCTCTCATATATAAAAATACTAACTTCAGCCCAGATTTCCTCCACTGAAGATTGTGCTAATGACTGATTTTTAGTTCGATAGCTAAATATTTAAAAAGTCAGATCTAAACGGAGTTTTCTTTTCCTGCCCTATGTGAATAAATTACATTTTTGGTAGGTCAAATTGAATGTTCAATTTACATTTTGGCATTCAACGAGAAGAGATAAGTGGAGATGAATGACTAGACTTGAGGAATGTAGACAAGCCCCATGAGGAGGCTTTGGGACTGAGACAAAAAAGGAGCATGTTCTCCCATTTGCTCTTCCTTTGCTTTTTGCAAAACTGTCCCAGAATGCAGCATCCTGTCAGTAGTCAAATGAAATATTCTGTGTGTAGGAAAATATATTTTTCCAGAAAGGAAAGTAAACAAAACAGAAGAAATTGGTTCAGTCTAATGTTTATTTTTATTCCTGCCAAACGAATAGCAATTATTTATTCATTCCTATTCACTAGCTTTTTTACAATTTGAGTGGAAGTAAGAAGATCCACCAACCAATAGTGGTCAGTAGTAATTACAGAGAGCTAACCCTTGATTTTGGGTTGATTTGAAGAAGCCAATACAAATATCCCAAATAATACTAACTTTAAAAAATTGAAAACAGTATTACATTGTTTTATATAATTATGTAGCATCATACCTATCATTGTCTTATATCATTTTTATAGAATGCTCAGCTATATTTTATAAGAACGTATTTCTTCTTTTCCCTAAGCACTTTGATATTAAGCAGTCACAGTGAAATTAGGCATGGTATGTAAAAATAATTCTAAGTAAAGGAAAGCTATTTCATATGATGGTGAAAGATATCATATTTTGCTCATGTAGTGTAATTCTGTTAAGTAAGTAAAAAGGCAAACAACGTCTTTCACGTAGAAACTCTGCTTGTAAATCTGTTTAGGGACTTGTCTGTGTAGGTTTATAATTTCTTGAAAGATTAAAGCACATCACAGAAGAATTTGGATAAGAGAGGTTAGAGAGTGTTTAAAAAGTGGAATTCCAAGTTGGTTATTTGTACTAATTTCACTGGAACCAAACTTCATTGGGAGTAGAAGTAGGCAGGTTGTGTGCAATATGTATTTTGAATATTTGTTGAAACAAAATCCAAAATTTTACACAGAAGTCACGATGCCCCCTATTACTTTTTCACCACTATTCAGACAAAGCAAGAAATTTTGCAGAGACAGTGCTCAACAATGTCATGAATTGTAGACATAGATGTGTATCAAAATTTGTACCAGACACATTCAGAAGCCCACTTCCACATGTTCATTTAGAACAGGGTTATCTGCTCAGGCAGCAAGGTGAAGCCATGTGACTCATACAACCTTCACAGCAGGAGGAATGAAAATGTAAAGCACTAGTTATTTCAAATACTGTGACCAAACCGTGGGTCAACATCAGTTTGCTTAACCTATTTCATGATGTTGAAGGTATATGTAATCTGTGAACAGACAAATAGTGATGGCCATGTTGAATCCATAGTCCGTTGTAAATATAATTCCAGGATTCATACTGAATTCATCAGAATTCAACTTTTGGTCTCCTCTGTGCAGGCTGATAAAATCATGCTGGAAACCACTGCTGCTTAGTCACCAATAATAAACTGAAGTCCTTTGTGTAGTTCTGATGCTCCTCTCACACACCTCTCTAATGGAGTGTTGCAGTTACTTTTTGAAGTACTGAAACAGAGTAGCCAACGTCTTGACATTCCATGACTAGCTAATATCAGTACTTGTTCCATATTTTCCTGAGTGCTAATATCTATTCTTGAATTTTATTTGCATCATCATACTGTATAAAAGCTGTTCAATTCACATTAACATACTAACAGGGACCCCATTTTAAAAGAAATAGTCATTAAGTTCTTGAGGATCAAAACACTGCAAGGAGTGTGCTTTGTGTTTTTTGCTATCTTAGTTTATAATGTTACTAATTCGTTTGTGGTGTCTGGCAGAGACTTAGAGGCTGGTAGGATGTAGTCCTGTTGAAATGACTTTATGCCTTCAGTAGTGTGGTCCAGGCGTTTTATGTCTTGCTATATGACATCCAGTTGTTTCTTTCCCTTACCCTGCCAGTCACATACCCCATTCATCTTCCCTTATAATGATGTGATGGAGTGACATTTCTGTGAGCAAAAAGTTGTTTTCATAGCTATGGCTGTGTAAAAACACCATGTTCATAGATATCAGTCCTACAAAAAAATGCTTTAGAAACATGCAGGTACTACAGTGGGATTCCACTGCTCTAACTACTCTTCAGGATCTGCGCCTTTCTGCTTGAATTGCAGTCTCTGCCATTTTCTCTCTGGAGAAAAGACAATGTGCAGAGGGACTTGGAGGACTAAAATGAAAATGACTCTTGCAATCCTGATGCACTTGGAGTCTGTGAGGTTGCTCAGCTGATGTTGCTGTCACAGTTTGCGATGCACTCACAGTGAGCATGGTGGAATCAGCTATATTGAGATAGTTGTCCAATTCTAAAGTAAATTTTAAGCATATGAATTTAGTTTTTGAATATGATATTAAAAAGCAAAAAAAGGTCCACTACTTCTAGAGAAATAAACACCTAAGAGCAAGTTCCCAGATAGTTATTTATCATTTGGTCTGCTGAGTTATACATCAGTGGTTTGCATGGGCATTTCTGCCTTTGAAACATTTGTTTTGGAAACTCTTGCCTCATTTTGAAGCACAGAAAAGCACATATTCCTGTTCCTCATTATCCCGTATCCTTTGGCACTGCTATTGATATTGCTTGAGTGCCCACAGTGTGGTTGATACCCCTCTGTCACGAAGGAGGCCAGTTCAGGCTTCTAATGCTCTATCATGTTTTCTCAGTGATCAAACTATTTTTTTTTCTGTCATTCTTACAGGCTTTTTCATAGCCTCTCACAAACACCTGTCTTCTCTACATAAAACTAAGGTAAGGTCCTGGGCTGCTTGAGGAAGCTGGAAGTTTTGCTTAGATGTCAAAGAATCCATGAAAGAGGATTTTTCCCTTTATGAAGAGGTCCTGATAAAAGTGCACTTATTTTTGTTCTTGTTATGACTGTAGGGTAAGATTCTTTCTGGGTCTCCTGGGGGAATGGGACTGGTGAAGTGGAAAAAAAGCAAGTAAGAATTATGATGAGATTTTCAAAAAATGTCTTGCCTGTTAACACTGAAGAAGTCAAAATAGGAATGTGGTCAGTCTAAGGAGAATATATGGTTGAACTGTCAAAGCTTCTGAAGAAAGGAAACTGAGAGCTGGTACCTGCATAGCATTTCACAGAGATTGTGGGTCTAACAAAGTCATCTAGCATTTTGCAAGTCTTGTGATGCAGTGCCTCATCTCTGGTGGCCTGTGACCAGAGATGTGACCTGCCATGCTGTTACATCCCCACAGGCTTTTTGGTAAGCTTAGTTATTAGGGATGCCAAGTTGGCTGTCTGTGAAGCTGGCCTGCATCAAAAAGACATTTTTTTTTTAGTTCTTTGTGAGTCATTACCAAACTAATTTTTAAAATCTCTAGCTTCACAAACTTTAGATCTGTTAATGCCTGCATGGAATATTGCACCAAAATGGGCCTAGGACACAGACTGGCTGTCAGAATTGGAATTTTCTTGAAATCTTGAAGTCTAGTTGTTGTTTGAAATCTGGACTTTATTTTCTTCTATATAAGTATACCTAAATGTGGCTGATGTGTGCAGGGAGTGGTAATGGTATATTTTCTGACTAAATAGTCCACTTCATTTGGACAAGGAATAAATTAAAATAGTTTTGGCCTAAGATAAAAATTGGTAGAGCACAGACTGATCTGCTATCTGTTTTGTAACAGGATGTTACTAATAAAAACCAACACTGAGAATTACTCGATATTGCAAATTCACAAGTATTGGCTGGATAATCTTAGTTCCCATTAAAATGTGCCCTTGACATCATTAAACATCCACGTGGATTCATTGGTAAATAAAAGACTTATGTGTGATTAAGCAAGATGACAGGAATGTCAGTCTACCTTTCGTCATATTTTTAGATTTTCCATAATGACATTTAGGTAAGCCAGCTTGATTTTTGTCCCCATAATTAATGCAGTTTGCAATGATTAAAGGCATTCCAAAACCTTTCATGAGAGTATTCAAACTTCCCCCCCCTTTTTTTTAGCTAGCTGGCTCTATGAGAGATCAAGAAGAACTCCCAGATCCCGAGTCTCTGCATTTTGGTGGAGGCTCACAGCACAGGTCATAACTATCATGGCTTACGTTCACTGCTAGAGTTTACTTTGACAGCTATTTTGATAGTATGCAACACTGAGCCTATATGACTGTTTTTATTTCCATTTCCAGCAAAGTTTGCCAGCTCTAGCAAAATATAAGTCTAACTGCACAGAGAGGCCAGCAAGTCTTCCTGGAGGTTGTAGGCGTGTCATGAACACATATATGTTCCTGCAAGGAGTGCTGCATTCAGCCCTCATCAGGAATGTCTGCTGTTGCAGCAGGACAAGGGAGAGGAATTGCAGGGAAAGGCTGTTACTTGAGAGGCCAACAGCAGGGAAGTTCTGGTGAGCAGAGCAGCACCTGACATTAACCAGGCCGAACTGGGTGAAGAAAAGCAACCAAGCAATGCACTAAGAGAAAAGGATGCAGACACTCTTTACAAAGCTGTAATTCATAAAACAGCACACATTTTAGGCCAAGATTCAGGCCAGATATTGAACTGAAACCTTTCCTCTCTCTTCATCCATGCCTTTGTAGGGTTGCATTCAGCAAACACTGGTGTAAACAAACAGTTAAGGTAATAAAATATCTTGGAGCAAGCTCACCCTGTAAAGGAACTGCTGATCCTTAGTCTCTAAGAGTGTTGAGAGAACAGAAAATTGGTGGATGATGGGTTGGAGGGAGATACAGGATGCCTATTGGGTATATTACTTCCTATTCAAGTTCTCAGCTGGATGCCATATCAAGAATGTACTTTTTCATTTGGCCAGGAGAGCCAGTCCTTTTTTCTCCTGCAAGTGGTTGTTGGCATGTGAACCTGAAATCAAAAGAGAGAAAATGGAAGAAGCCAAGTACTTCATGTAAGAATCAAAAAATAGTGTTAGAGACACGTACAACGTTATATGGTTACAATACTTATGCAGTATTCTTATAAAGTACAATAGAGAAAAATAATGGGCCCACACAGTTACCAACTCTGTGTTTGATGTTGGTTTTTGGAGGAAGGGCAGTTATTCATCTGCGACCTGATTCTGCTTCCATTGAAGTCATATGGAGTTTTGCCAGTGGCTTTAGTAGGTGGAAGAATGGGATCTGGGTGGCTATAGATGAAGAAAAGCCAGCACTTGAAAAGTTTCCTCAGCATGTTATTGGATAAATGCCATTTTGTAAAGGGCAGTGGGTGGTCCAGAGAGGAGAAGTTTCAAAGAAAAGAAGATAGCAAGTGGATTCAAATAATATTAGAGAAAAGGTCTTGTAGATGAGGAATGACTAGGTGCTTGAGGCACATGGTATGTCTGATCTTTCAGTTGACTGGTGACAGGTGAAGGGCCCACTCTGTCAGAATAAAAATTGTTCCAACAAAAAAGAGGTCTGAACATCAGTTCTCTGTGTAGCCCCACAAATTTGGTAATTGACAAATTACCAAATCAGCTTTCTTGTTGTCATGCCCCAGGACCACATGCAGGAGCTACTGCAGACATATGGAAAGTTGGCAACTTACCATCCTTCACCATCAGTTGAAAGTGAGATGCTGTAGCTGTCATCCTGAGGAAGGGACACAGTCAGGGAAGGTGGTACGTGAGAACAGTTCACACATAAACTAGGCATAAAGTGGAGTAATGAGCTTGACTATTCAATCGTTTTCATTGATTTCCACTGGGTGGCCTGCTGAGAACATTAACATCAGCAATGGTAGCATATTGATTTACGTTATGATTCTTTCCACTTGCAAATGAGAATTGCCAAAATGGTTACATAGCTGAGGAATTTATCAAGGTTGCAATATATTTTTCATGTCTGTGATTTACAGAGACATCCGTAAGATGCCTTCTGGACATACTGAGAAACTTTAATTTCACAAACCTCCATGTAGTAGTCAAGACACTGTAGATGAAGGCAGAGAGACCTGAACAAGTCTGGTCTTTGCAGCTCTGCTGTCTCAGTTAAAAACAAATCCACTAAATTCACTTCAGATTCTGTAGGAGAAATCACAGATAAGACTGTATGCATGCAAGTTGTGTATCTTAACTGCTGTTGTCTTTGTACTGTGATAAAAACGGTGACTGCAAGTATAGGCATCAGCATCTACCCAATACCATCATGGTGGGCACGGCTACAGATGGGTAGGACAGCACATGCACAGAAACTGGCTCCTGGAGCACCACTGTTAGGCATGTGGAAAGGGGACTTGAAAGTGCTGAGTGTAGCAGCGACAACCTTTGAGGAAGTAGAAAGACATAGGAGCAGTCAGAAAAACAGACAGATTCAAAGTAAGCTCTGCCATTCTCTTATCTGAATGCTTGGACACACTATTCTACCCCTACATTTCCTTTTGTAGAAAAGGGGAAAATGGCAGTTGTTTCTGCAGCCTTTCTATTTCTGGTTTCGGAATCCTGAGAAAAGGGTATACAAATTAATATGCTTTAGTTTGTGGTGGGTTTGAAACCTCTGCTTTGCTGTCAATCCCCTTAAAAACAACAAATAAACAAATATATACACTGGGCTACTGTCTTCAAATATCATCAGACATACAGTGAATTAGAGTGCAGACACCAAGATCATAGTGCAAGTCCTTTATGGTTTCAACCAGGTCTCGGATGATAAGTCCAAGATCTGAAAGCTAAGCACTCTGCTTTTCTGATGTTTTCCCTTATTTCCTTTCATATGTTTGATTGTTTTCACATTATGTATGCCCACTGGCAAGGATTCAAGAGAAGATGATCAAAGGCCAGAACAGGCACTGGTGCTGCATTATACTTTCCAGATTAAACTACTTGGAAAGATGAGTATATATTACCATTTGCAGTTGGAAAGGTCAGAGCACAGGATAAAAAAATTATATTATTTACAGAAATGCTATATAAGGCCCCAAAGCTAAGTGCTAACAGCAGAAACTCCTAATTCACCTTTTATATTCCTTTTCAGCAGTCTCAGAGAGGGCTGCAGTGGAGATTTATGCACCAGATGAGCTAAATTAAGTGACAGTCCAGTATCTCTGAATTACCTCATACCTTTCATTGAACCAGCTGATCATCGAAGATCTCTCTGTATGTAATCCCTTCATATTTATCTGCCAAGAAGATTAGCTAAGGTATTTGTCAGTTTTATCACAGAAAATCAGTTTCTATGTGGCAAAGAACTTGCCTCCTCTTCTTCCCAGATGTTTAACTAAAAATTAAAAAAAAAATAAGAAAAGGTATGCATGTCATCTACAAGCCAGGGATCAACCGCTGTTGTATGGATGAGCATAACAGCAAAACTGGAAGGAAGGGGATCTTCTGTTCTACCACTATCTCCTCTGGGGAGTCTTCCAGCGAATACACATTTAAGCAAGTCTATAAACCTACCCTCTCCGAAGAAATATCAACACCTATAGCATTTCAACCCCTTTTACAACCTGATAATTGTATGTGATTTTTTGGAGACTTATGAAGATTTATTTCAAACTGTAGTCACTGTTTTATATTGCTTAATGGATTTTCCAGTTTGCCTTGGTTAAACCTAATATTCGCACTGCGTGAAATAGCAAATGGGCATTTACAGATTTCATACTGTGTATGCAGCTTGTTAAAGAGCACCAGCTTGCAGTACTTGATGCAGTGTTCAGAAAGTCCGATTTTACACCCCAGAATAGGGGAAATGCTTCTGTTGTGAAACCTCTTAGCTGCCTAGGTTTACCCAGCCAGACCACACAATTAAGGTGACACAGAGAATGAGAAGTGTTCTTTGTTCTTTACAAACGTCTCGTTTCTGAAGCCATTTGCTCCAAGAGCTGTTGTGATTTTGCCCACAACCTTACCACACTGCTTAAGTGCCACAATGGCTGCCAGCGGAGCAAGCCCACCCAACTTTGCGATCTGCAGGTGGGCAGGGAGAAGTGTTGAGAGAAGCGTTGAGAAATGCCACCCCCGGACACTGCTGGTGAGGTCCTGGGCCATGCACATGCTCTCTTCTCAGCAGGCACGGATACACAGCACTCATCCTCAGGCCAGGACCTTATCCACTTCTGCCAGGAGACCAAATAGCACCCTAATGCTGGTTTGGTCAGAAGGCATGTGTGATTTCAGGTTTCTCTCAGTTTAGCTCTCTTGCTTTCTGTAAAATGTTCAGCAGCATGAATTCGGGATGAAATAGAAATAAATCACACTCCAGAGCTTTCATTTGTTTCCACAAGCATATTTAAATGCTTTTGAATTCAGATGCTCCTCCAGATGTCCTGCAAATGGTAGAGAGGGTTATGCTAGTGTGGGAATCACTGGCAACTGCTGTCTTGTTAATGACTTCTTCTGTATATCTTAATCTGAGGAACTGTGCTATAAACAGCATGGGTTTCACACAGAGTGATTCATCTCTGTAGACCAGCTGTGCACAATGCGCCGTTATGAACATACAGTTTCACACGCACAACTCAAGGTGGATTTAAAAAATGTTCAGGATATTGCTTAAAAAAATACTAAAGCCCAAAAATGTTAATTGAGACCATCCAGATTAATCAGATTGTCATCTAAGATGAATAAGAGAATAATTAAAACATTTTGAAATACATGCTTAATATTGTTTTTAACTCAAAGTGACAACATATTTTGAAAAATGTAATTCAATTCTTTTTAAGAACAAAATCTTGGAAACAAAGTTGATAATGCTTCAGGTCTTGTTTTCTTTGTTTTGTGTTGCCTGTAAACCATTAAAGAAATTGTGTGCATTTGTGTTTAGTATTTGCAAAAATGAGTATTCTTCCAAATCTCTGAGAGCAGCTTGAGAAGCTAGAAATTTATTTATTATTTATATAATAATAACTATAGTATTATTTATTTATTATATTCCTACCTTTTGGTAGGATCTAAGTGTCTACAAAACGAAATGCAAATTACATCTAGACTAATCTCTTTTGTGCTTTTTTAAAAAAGTGAAACTAAGAACATCAGCTTTAGGATAGAAAGGCATGGTTTTAATTTAAAAATAAAATGTTAGAATTCTTATGTCTCAATAGGAATATAAACTGTTAATTTCACCTTGTGTGGAGAGCCTTCTTGCAAAACCCTGTTGTAAGAGTGGACATCTAGCTTTCGTCATCTGTGACCATGTATTTATTTACAGCAATTGCTTTCAGCACTCTTTGATTTTTTGACCCTTTTGTATCTAGATAGCTGTGTAATTTACACTGCCTATAAGTTTCCTTTTCATCTTCTGCACATCTGGAGAAGCAGTTCAGTGGTCCTAAGTTCACAGTCTGAAAAGAAGCAGAAATTAAGAGTATATTTATTATGGCACTCAATTTAGTAAGCCAAGTATGGACATAGCAAATTAGGTAGTCTTCCTGAAGAAACTTTTATGAGATAGTAATGAAAGAACTGCAACTAACTAGACTGCAGCCCCACGCAACCTGTGTTTTTCTCTAAAAACCCCCCTTTTCTGTAAGGATTTTAGAGGCATATATCCAACACATTTCCAGTGGAGATTCGCACAAACCTAAGTGTCCAACTGCACGTACGTGTTCCTTGATTCACATATAAAGCATATGGAGCTGGATTCATTGTTTTTGTTGCCTGGGTAAATTCTGCATGCATATCGTTCTGTGAGGTCCAAGAGGGGGAGTTACCGAGGGAAAACGACAGGCAATATGGTGTAAATGTGTCTTTCAGTCACAGTGCAATAGAAATTACAGATGCCAAACAGCAAGTTCCTTGAGACCATGTTTAGCTTTAAGCACATGAATAGTTTTTGATACAAAGTGACTGATGTTAGGTCTTATGTGGGAGGAAAATAAAAGATGAACCCCACATTTGTAGCTAAATTTTGATTTTTAGCCTAGAGTACTTCACAGAATGCCAACCTTGCTAACTGTACCCCACCTTCAGTATTCGGCTGAAAACATTGATGAGCACTGTAAGACATTTTATGCCAAACTAGCCAGCCACAGCTTAAGTAAAAAGGAACTTTAGAATGGGATAAGTGAAAACAGACACTAATACTGTTTCAGTATCCACTTCAGAGCCGTGTGGTTCTCCAGGAATTGTAAGAAAGACACTGTATATGACCTTATTGCAAATCAAGTACTCTGATTAAAGGAGTAATAACTTCAAGGCATTTTTTTTTTTCCATGAAGATGAAAAAGAATGTCATAAAAAAGAAACTTCACACAGTAGATAAGGTGAGGGAAAAGCCTGTCACTCGAACAGAATTAAGAAGACTTTCTATTGGAGTTTGCAAGGGCTTTGATTTTTTACTTTTGTAATAAATTAAGTAAGAGGAAATTTGATTTGGAATTTCCAAGGTGCACTGCCAGAGACTTAAGACAAAACCAGACTTTTAGGAACCCAACTGAAGGTAGTATATAACATTAGAGCTGTAGTACTTCCATGCTTTTACAGAGAGACCAGCTTTTGTTGAATAAATGAGAGCATTGACTCTTCCCGATCCATAAGGGGAGCTGCTTACAAATTACATACTGGGAGATTCAGTGCTCAGCTGTGAGAGCCGGGCAGATGCCTGGATGCCAGCACAAATTAACCAACAAGCACAGTTTGTGCAGGAAGATGAGTTTTCCCTCCTTTTAAAAAAATATTTCCTGACCAAATAGCATATGGAAGCAGCAAAAATTTAATCAATACTGCAGAATAGCATAGAATGAGGGCTAGCAAGTTTAAGAGTCCATACTTACCTGTTTTTGTGGGGCTTATATTGGCAAATGCATTTCATCTGGTTTCGATTCCAGGAGCTTTGTTCCTCCAGCCAGGAAGCAGACACATGCAGTAAGAAGGAGTTGTGATTTCCATTGTCCTTAAACTGAAAAGGCAAACTTCCCCTTCTTTTCTGACCTAAGATGACAGTCCTTCAAGTAGAATTTTGCACAGGGCAGAGAGGGAGTTCAGTTGAGCTTCATTCACTATCACAAGTTCATTCATCTGGATGTATCTCACGCTCTGGTGTCACTTAGCCGGTCATTGCTGTGGCTTTTCAGGGACCTCACTCTGCACACGATGCAGCTGACTAGCATTTGGTGTCGGCTAAGTGCTGCTCATGTAATTCAGACAAGAGTTATTGTTCTGCATCTGCACAACTTGACCTGGGGCCGTAGCTTCTGACTGGCTTCAGGTGAGGCTGACCTGCTTTACCTATAGTGAGAGAAATCCCAGTGCCTTGGTAAAAATGGCTCACCTGCATTTTCAGGAGTAAGATTTAGAGCTTAACTGTTTTCTTGAGAGGATTAGGTCAGTGAGGTTTTGCCCTTCCAGTAGCCAGATGGTACTCTGAGACCACTCCATTTTTGTTGCTGCTGACTCCCTCTGCAAGAGTGAAGTTCCTTGATAGCTTCCTACGTTCAACTACAGAGGGAGCAGTAAAGTTTTCAAGATGACCCACTCTCCACACATAATATTCAGGGGATGCTGCAGTCCTAAGAACATAGAGCATCTCCTCAAGAATTTAATTCCCCAGTACTAATTACCTGCCTACGTCATGCTTCTTAGGCTATGTGCTGGACACTGGAACAGGGGCTGTCTTAGAAATAAAAAAATACACTTTCTGAAGCATATTTTCCTAAAGTGTGTGACTGTTCCAGTGTCTCTCAGGACACTTGGTATGCTCCCTTTATGTAAGTCCCATCTGTTTTTCCTCTTCATCTGCTGTACGATGGAAGGGTTCCTTGGGTTGCTCCCTTTGGGATGGTCCTTCAGCTGTTCAGGTTTAGGACTCCCACAGTACGTGTTGTAGGCTCATACAGAAATGAGCCTACATGTCTGCTCTAAATATTTTTATCTTCTTTTGTGCATAAACAAAAAGATAAAGAAATGTTTAGTTCTGACAGATGCTGGTATTTGTTAAGAAAGCATTCAATTTAATGCGTTTCTAAGTGATTTGCCTGTCAAGATTTTTAGGTGTCTGTGTATCTGCTGGGTCTCCAGGTTGCATGCTCAGCTGTTAAGATGGAAATAACATTTGAACTAGAGAGTCCTACGTGTAGGTTTTCAATGACAAAAAAATAAAAATAATAATGCTTCTGAGCTGATAAATGTAGCTGGTGTATTGCTGATTTGTGACATTGTTTGCTTTAAGATTGGAATTCTCACTGATCTGCTGATTACTGCCAGCAACTAAAGACTGACTCACGCCTTGAAATCGTTTGCTTTTTAAAGTAATGGTCAGCATGGGATTTCTGAAGTTTTCATTAGATTTGTCTTTACTTTGTCACTGTAATCTTTTTTTTTTTTTTTTCCTTTTTTTTTTCTTTTATTTGCTAAGTCTGGACAATCTTTTATTTCTTACTTACATATAATTTGAGTTTCGAAGGACCATATCATCCACAGAAAATGTATAGCTGCATTGCTTTTATGCTTGTTATGTACTGAGTCATTATATTGTCTTTTATATGGTCTTTTATTACATGCAAAGCTGTTAAATGCCCCCCACTTAAATTCAAGGTTTCCTAAGAGATCCCTTTATAAGGCTCTACTTTCAGTTGAATTATCTTTGCCAAATTTGAACTGTTTATACTGATATTTTCCACGTCTCTCGTAGCCTGTATTTTTTTGTTTTAATGTTTCAGATTAAATGGTACAGATGTTTCCAAAAAGAAGATTAGGAAAACGGCATTGTTTTTCTCCATTGTTGCTTTTTTTCATAAGTCCATCAGGAATCTCTAGTCTTTCATTCTCTGGAGCAAAGATTTGAAGTGTTAGGATAAGAGAAAAGCTATGAGGAGGAGGTACATGAAGAAATGAGATGGAAACAAGCCCTAAGGGATCAAACAGTCTATCTAAACAGTGCTCTCCTCCTGAATGTTGTTTTGAACCTGTGATTCCCAAGTGTTCCTTTCCCTTTGCTCTCAGCAATTTGTTTTGAGAGGCTTTGGAAGATGATTAGTATCCTCTTTAAAGGGCATGCTGATTTCACTTGGGCATTCTTCATTCTGGTATTTCCTGTTTATTTAATTTTATTTTTTATTTTTTTAATGCTTTGAATTCTACTGAACATAATTGTAACCATTTTTCCTTCTATGTGGATATGCTTGTTGTTTGTATCATGAGGGTATTCCAAATGTAGTTAATACAGTGCAAAATGGAAAAGAAATGTACTTCCATAGAGAGCTTATATTTTATGATGCAACTT
The DNA here is from genome assembly GCF_011077185.1 of Oxyura jamaicensis. Classification (NCBI taxonomy): domain Eukaryota; kingdom Metazoa; phylum Chordata; class Aves; order Anseriformes; family Anatidae; genus Oxyura; species Oxyura jamaicensis. Next base: position 87,623,194 of record NC_048893.1, read on the forward strand.
AGGAAGAATACTGTCACAGAAGGGGTTGGGGATAATACAGAGCTCAACAAAGGAGGTATACAAAGTAATGTAAAGCTATTACATAGCTATAGAATCTGTCTAGGGAAAATGGAAGACTGAAAATGGGGCTCTGAGTCGTGTAAACAGAATTTTTTTTTTTTTTTTTTTTTTTTTTCTGTATCCATCATTGATTAAAAAAAACGTTTTGTTTTTTAAACTTTGATTTATGCTAAGCTTCCTGTGCATTATTTTCAGAGGTGGCGCTTCCTCATACTGAGTTTTCAGTCTTTACAGAAAAAGTTATTGTTCTTTCAGTCTTTACATAAAGAGTCATTATTCCTTCAAGGGCAGAAACTTTGTATCTTGCAACATACCACATGTTCTAGGCAACAGAATACCAGTATGTCTGCAGGGCTCAGTATTTTTGCCCTGGCAGCTCTAAGTGACACACATGGTTCAGTCTTGCACCCTTCACTAATTGCAGTCTTCTTCCAAAATAAATTTCAAAGCATTAGCCAGGAAAAAAAAAAAGGTTCTCCATATGGGGGAAAAAGAAAACCCTGTTCCATTGTTCAATTTTTAGGAGAAATAATGTAAAACAAAATAATTTTGTCAACAAAAATTGTTTTGCAGCTCTAAACAGATTAGTAATGCAAAGATCATTCAGAGCACTTTTATTTATTTTTTATTTTTTCTAAACAACCTTTACTGTTGTTTTACACCTCTGCTAACAATTTCTGCATCCTTGGCTCACGTACTCCCACATGGCTGCAGGGAAGAAAACTGGTCCTTAGAAAACATTTCCCCTTCATGTAGTCCGGCATATTTCACAGATCGGCGTTCCCACAAAGCATAGCCAAAGAACAGTAAAACTTAAATTTCCTGTGAGGAAGGTCTCTAAGTCTGGAAGAGGTTCAGGACCACATGGAGGCCAGCGTTCACACCCATTAAACACAATCTAGTGAGCCAGAGGCAGAGACAGGACTTGCTACCCAAAGCAGCTGCGTCCCCCGGGGGCAGTGGCAGTGGCTGTTCCCAAAGCCGCCCAGCCCTGCCGCTGCCATGCCTGTGTCCCATTGCTCTTGCTCTGTCCCACCTGGGCACCCTGGGCTGGCAGCCCTTGTGCTGGCTGGCTGCTTTCTGCTAAGGTACCGTGTGTGCTCGTGTGAAAACGAGAGCCAATAGGGTCTGGCCATTCCTGAGAAGGAGGCTCAGAAAAATATTTTTTTGTTTCTTACTGTGCCCAGATTACAAATAATGGTGGCCTTTAGGCTTTAAGAATTTCCTTTGTGGGTCCTCAGACATCCCAGATACAAGGCTGAAATACGGAAGATTTACCTTTTGCCATTGTCATGAAAAGTGCCTGTATTTGATAAAGCTCTGCCTGTGCTTCTTTTCTTTTTCACATTCCCAAGTGCCGATCACAGGTTTGTATTGCACTAGACGATACACATTCATATTAAGAAAGCAGTTCATATATACTCTGTAGACACCTAATAGTGTTTAAATTGCTAAATTCCCAGAATAAACCCCCAACCCCTGCATCCACATAGAGCATGTCCCAGCCAAGAAGTTAGCAGGTTATTCCTGCAACTGCAGGGGCTTGAGCCAGGGCCATGGAGAAAGTCCAGGTAGGAGTTTTGAGAGTGCAAGGATTCTTGTTTACCCCTCTGCTACCAGCACCCCCATCTCCAGAAAGTTTCTCATCAGAGTGCAGAGTGTACGGTATCCAGAGGCGGAAAGTGCAGCTGAGGAAGGAACTTGCTACTAGTGCTGACAGACAAGGACAGACATGATCTAGAAGGTATTGGGAACTAAAAGGAAAATGGGTCTGGATCTGGGAAGAGCAAGACTGCAGAAGACTGGATTAGGTGGCAAAGAGAATAGTGCTCTCTGGAAAAGTGGGATCAGTGCCAACGTGGTGGACAGATCAGAACAAAAGTGAGATTTGGAATTTGGGAATAGCTGAATAAAGAGATTATGAATGGAAGCTAGTAAGCCAGAGAGAAAATAAAGGACATGAGGCAGATATGACTAAAGTGAGAGAGGCTTGGACTTCTGGCTAGACAGGAAACTAAATAGAGCTGAGAAGGTATGCTGAAACGAGATTAGTATCCAAGTAAAGGAAACTTGAAGTGGCAGATACAGAGCCATTACTGCAAGTCATGGCAGAAAAAAGGCTTTCAGAGGAGAAACACCAGAGGACGAGGTATGGGGTTGAATAGGTGAAGGGACTGGGCAAAAGCTGTTTCTACAGTCCAGCTGAGACTTGGGACCAAAGTTTGAAATAACACTAGAAATATGGATAGACTGGTTAGATACAGTGTGAAGGACAAGCCTGAAAAACCCAAAAGAAGGAAAGAGACACGGCTGGTATGAAAGCTGATTAGGAAGAATGGTAGCAGAAGGCAGAAAGATGGAGGAGATAAGGATAAGAGTCTGTAATTGTCCCAGGAAAGAAAGGTGTGATCACATAACTAAGCATGCTGTCACCACGCATGTACGTAACTAGACCAACTTAAATTTGCCTTTGATATTTCCCGATTTTTGAGTGTTTGACTCTTCGACTCTGAGTTTTCAACTGTGTTTTTTCAAAGTGATACTACAAACACACACTCATATAGGAAGAATTTGGTGGAGGTTGTGAAAAAGTATAGGTTGGTTTGGGCTGACATGTTTGTAAATGTAAACCATGTCTATAATTTGCATTTTTAAAGGGAAGAAGTGAAATGACATCAAGTGGCAAAGGTGGAAGATAATGTGATTTGGTGTGATTTGTCAGAAATGTATCTTTTCCTATGCATCTACATGTTCTTCCCGGCAAAGTGCAAAACAGACTGAAGAAATGTAAAGAAATTTTCAAGTGTGTCAGTCAGGAAAGGTTTCTGAACACGATGGTTAGGCATAACCCTACATCTGAGTGAGAATGTACCTGGGTAGAATGCACAATGGAGATATTTTGGAAGTGAAGGAGAAGACAAGTTATTACTAGTCTGTTCGCCACTTCTGCATTTCTGTATTTGCTACATCTGATATGAAGCATGGCTAGTTTCAAGTATTGAAACACTGACTATGACACAAATGCATCTTGTAAGGCTGCCTTGTGTAATCTGTGCTTGCTCTGCTTCAACAACTGAGAAAAAGCAGAAGGTCAAGGAAGTGTTCCTGCTTATCTCCAGATCAATTCGCTTGCCTGTTTGTATTTTGGATTAACTAGTTAGCTAGATGGGCTAGGAATTTAACTCATCACAGAGGATGAAATCATAGGGCAGCTTTTGCTTTTAAGTTAAATTTATCTATTCAGCGCAGAATGTTACAGGTCTGTAAAAATGATAAAATAGATAAAATGCAAGCCCGTTCCCCCTCCTTTTTCCTTCTGTCTCTTTTTCTCTTTGAAACGGGCTAAAATGAATGCCAGACAGTATCCTTTGACAAACGAATAGAGCTTCCTATGGGTCATTTCAGAAGTAGTTCTCAAGTTCTTTTGGGAAAATTAGATTGCAAATGAGTAACAGTCCACGTAGAGTCTAGCATCTACATAAATTCTTATATTTGTGTCTTAACACTAGCATCTTTCAAATACAATGTGGTGTTTAAAAAAGTGAAGAATTTGAGTCTGAAAGCATTTTTTTAATAGGGAATATTTTTTTCTTTCATTTGTCATGAAATGTATGCAGGTATTATTACTGAGTGAATGAAAACTGAAATTTGCAAAGGGAAATGGGTACCAAATACCCATTTCTTTTTGGTAAGATTTGAATACCGTAACCTCAACTTGAAATCTCAGTTCTCAGTTCTTAAATGCGCCTTTTTAATCTATAAATGTTAAAAGATACCTGAAGTTTTTAAGAAAGATTTATTCATCTAGAGAGACAGACGATCTAGGTATAGGATAATAACATGAGTTCTGTTCAGATGTGTGTCCTGTCCTCCCCTCTACCCCGCAAACTCTCACTCAGGAGCATTGGGCTCTCTAAGCCCTAAATTCTTTCCTCCTTCAAGCCAAGCAGTCCTCACTCCACTTTTCCAGATGAGTATACAGGACTTCACATCCAGGCTTTTTTGCCGTCCATCAACTCATGACAGACAGTCTAGAAAGCAGCGTGCCCTAAATGTCATGTAAATGTTAGTCTTAATCACTCAGCCAAATACAATATTGTGCTACAGCTAAAAATGAATTAAAGAACCTGCCACACACTTTTAAAAAATTCCCCAAAAAGGAAGGCTTGGGGAAAGTTCAAGTGCATAGAATAAGTAGAACATAGTCATAACAGGATTTGCCTTTTGTTAACTGAAAAAAATGAGGAAGAGTCAACATCCGAAAGAAATTACACCTGTTATGTAAATGTTATGGTCAAAGGGAATCCATTTATACTGGGTTAAAAGACCCACCTGCCTGTTCTCCCTGCAGAACACAGAAACAGAATAAACAAAAAAAAACACACCCAGCCCATTTTCATGGCACAATACAGAAAATTGAGAAGGTTCCATATCTCAAGAAGCTGTGAGAAAAGAAAAGAAATAGCAGGGAAGGCTATTTCCATTGTTTCACATTATCAGTAACTCTATTTGTTTATAAGAACTGGTCACAATCACATTTCCTTTATTCCTGCCCTTTCGCATTAAGGTACCGATGAGAGCTACAACTGTAGCAATTAAAGCATTCTCTGCTTCTTAGTGCTCCTTATTGAACTTTGTAAATATCTGAGAAAGCTGTCCTATTAATTGCAATATATTCTGAGCAACCCAATTGTTGTCTGCAGGTGTGGGTCTTCTCTGGGTTACCAGTGCCCAGCTCCTGTTCCAAAAAGTGACAGCAGAAATGACGCTGAGAGTCCTTTATCGTGTCTCAGTCTTTTCCAGGTCAAAGCTCCTACTGACAGAATGCTGAGTAAGGATTTTTCTGCATCCCCAGCACTTAGCTCCAACTGCTTGCTTTGGGTTGCATGTGTGACGTTACCCTGAATGTGGGTTGTTAGTACTGTAGCACGCTGACTTTCACTTGTATTCCAGGCAAAGCTACTGGCCAACTGTGATCTATTAATACGTTCTCATTTTATTTCCTCTTAGTGCATTGGTAATTAGGTGACATTCAGTGTGTTTTGCTAACAGCTTTTACTAGCTCCGTGGGTATCACTATTATTTGCAAACTCATTTGGGGGTGGGAGTCAACAGTCTTGCTCTGATTATAATTTGAAGGTTTTTGAGGAGGTTTTGTTCTACCATGTTCAGTACAGACTGTAATATGTTATCCTGTTAGCTGTCTGAATTCACATTAAAAATGTCTTTTTTTTTTTTTTTTTTTTTTTTTAATTGTAGGCATTTAAACTAATAGATAAACATGTCATCTTGCAATTAGTTTCTTGTAGGGAAAATGAGCATTAACAAAGTGATTTCCTTTTGTAAGGAAAGTTGATAACCCTTTTCTATTCCAGCAATTAGGCAATAAAAGGTTCCTACATGTTACTTCCATTTGGAAAAAACAACCTGGTGATGATAGGGTACATATTTGATGCAGTCATGCTTATGCATAAAAGACATATACAAATCAAGTTCATTGGACCATATTTGAACAAAAACAATTACTTGGCTTGCAGGTCCATGCCTGTCCTTCTGGCAAACCCCAGTCTAAAAGCTGGTGCTTTGCCACACTGCTTGCCTCCTCTTTCTGCTGTTCTCCTTGCTGTTTGCCATACACGCCTAGGGCCAAATCCATCTCTGAATCCTGATGGTTTCTTCTGTTTTCTTGCTTAATAATAGGGTACTGAACCTTCTCTGCTTTTGCCTGAACGTAAGGCCTTGCCAGGTGAATAATTACAGAGAGGTTTGTGAGCGCTATTAAATCACAGGCTTATCAGGAAGCTTTTAATCAACCACTGGTATCATGGGCAGTTGTAAAAGATTTTGCCTATCAATTTATGGTGTTTGAGGAGCTCATATTGAAAAATATTTGAGATCTTCCAAATGTTTGGGTTGACTTCCCATGATATGTAAAGAATTTTAACACTTTTCATTTCTCTGCTATAAGTTCTATTCAGTGACTGTAATCTTGAGCCAGGCTTTCCTATATTTTAATCCCAGCCCTGCAGTATGATAACCATCTTTGTCCTCAATGGGGTTGTGTGCTTGTCTTATTCAAAACCCTACTTATCTCTCATTCCCTTGTGCTTGGCTTCTGGCTGGTTGAGGGCCACAATACTTGACTCTACCTATAGATGTGGACTCCTTTTGCGTTATGGCATGGTGGAGCTGTCAGCATTTGCCTGTCCTATGCTTGTTCCATTACATCAGTCACAAAGTTGTGCAATATATGAGAAGACAAAGAAATATCAAAGAAGAAATCTCCTTGGAGCTCTCCTTGGGTGTCTAATCTAGACACCAAAACAATCTACAGAGAACAACAGCCAGTAACTGCTGTCAGGGAAGCAGAACAGGGAGTTGCCCTTGTTCCTCCTGCTAAAAAGCAAGAATTACATCCATGTCAATTGCATGTGTAATATGCTGCTTTATTCTTTGGTTGCAGACCTGCACAGCAATAGATCCATCTGCCCTTTCTGTGCCCACTTGTATCCACATAGCAATTATTTCTTGGTGTGCAGAAATGGCATGGCAATCACATTTGGAAGATGTCATACAGCTGGATTCTGCATATGACATAGCACATTAGCTATGCTTTCTTCCAGCCTATTTTTCTTCAGATAATAATTTTAGTTTCTGCCCTTGACTCCTAATCCTTCTGCTGCATAAAAGCCTTGACAGGACTTGTATGTTTTGGTGTAGAAGCTAGGAGGACGTTATCTGATTGGCAAAATGAGCTGTATTAATAAAGAAGAGTATCTCACTGCAGGATCATCATCACCTAACACCTTTACCGTAGACAGCAGTTGTTAGTACATGATATGAATAAGGTTTATGAACTTTTCTCTTATAGGACCCTTCTGGACCCAGAAATATTTCATGTGAAGTTTGGTGTGAGAGGCTGTGAAAACAACAGCAGTACTTTCTTTGCACTTTGAAGAGAGCCCAGTTTGCCTGTGAAGTTCAATTCAAGGTACTGCATTTATTTTAGAGGCCTGTTTCTGATGGCACAAGCACACATCATGAGTCCAAACATCATCTGTAATAACCTCTTAGGAACTGATATCTGGATGAAAAATTCAGTTTCCAAAACAGAAGGGTTTTGCTTGTTACTTAATACACTTCTAACACAGAAGGACATTTGTTACATGTGAGTATTTGGCAATAACTTCATAACCACCTTTTCCTGAACCCCTCTGAAGTTAGGAGTTGCTTTCTGAGACTGAGACTAAATTACTTATGAACATACAAACAAAGTTATTTTGTTAATGCCTTGGATATTAGTGTGAATGATACCATGGCCCTAAGCAAATTTATTTTCAGGTTTTAAACTTGTGAAGGAACAGTAAGACCAATGATTTTTAAAAAGGATATTTATTGCAAATCTTATGTTGTGTCTTTGCAGAGCTTGCTATTTTTACCAGCTGAAACCCAGGGAAACTCTCAAAAGCAGTTTAGAATAATAAACTTGTCTTAAGTCAAGAGCAGATCCCATCAACCTATTGGCTCCCATTTATGTTTTGAAATGAGCAAAGCTGTACCAGCAGCCATTCTTCTTGTACAAGTTTCCCATGGGTTTTTGCTATGGGCAATCTGTAATCATCAACCAGATCTTAAACAGTGACATTATTGCAATTAACAGCTTCTGAAAGAGTCCTGTAGAACATTTACATGTTCTACATGCTCTACACCTTGTATGGCAGGTTAAGATAAAATCTTGACCTCTTAAAACTAGCTATTTTTCCTCACTCCAGCAGCAATCACCAAGAAAAGGGAGAGAAGGTAAAAAGCAAACAAACAAAACTTTAAAATCAGGGTTTCAAACAGTGTTTTTTTTTCCAAGGACTGAAAAGTTTTGTAAGAATTTGGGTAACGTACATACATGGTTTCTTGACTTTATATTGAGTATTTATACAGGAAAGAATTCAAAATACACAGCATCTGTGTGAAGAATGTATGCCTGCCATAGGAACCTTTGAGATGGAAAGAACCTGCAGCAGTGTGTGACCAGATAATGTGGTACCTGTGGGCTTGCCTTGCAGTATGTGCTTCCCTGCCAGGCTGTGCTTAGCTGCTGCTGTAGTGCTCCTTGGACTATGTCTTCTTGGAACGTAACAGCTTTACCAAGAACCAGTCTGACAGTAAATATTTGGATGCATAGGTGCCCTGTGCTTGAGGGCTATTAAGCAGCTTAGCAAAAATGATTTACATACAGAAAAGTAAAAAAAAAAAAAAAAAAAAAATCCACAAGAGTGAGCTTAAAGGATAGTCTTCCTAGAAGGTTTGTTGTGGGTCTGTGCAGGAAGACCTGTTTGCATCTGAAGCACTACAGCCACATTCCTGGCTCTAACCTGTCATCTTCTAATTTGTTGCATCCCTGTCAGTAACAGGGATCAACACATGAATCACAGAATCACAGAATCACAGAATAGTCTAGGTTGAAAGAGACCTCCAAGATCACCGAGTCCAACCTCTGATCTAACGCTAACAAATCTTCCACTAAACCATATCCCTAAGCTCTACATCTAAATGTCTTTTAAAGACCTCCAGGGATGGTGACTCAACCACTTCCCTGGGCAGCCTATTCCAGTGACTAACAACCCGTTCAGTAGAGAAGTTCTTTCTAATATCCAACCTAAACCTCCCCTGGCGCAACTTTAGCCCATTCCCCCTCGTCCTGTCACCAGGCACGTGGGAGAATAGACCAACCCCCACCTCGCTACAGCCTCCCTTCAGGTACCTGTAGAGTGCGATAAGGTCGCCCCTGAGCCTCCTCTTCTCCAGGCTAAACAGTCCCTGCTCCCTCAGCCGCTCCGTGCAAGCCTTGTTCTCCAGACCCTTCACCAGCTTCGTTGCCCTTCTCTGGACTCGCTCAAGCACCTCCATGTCCTCCTTGTAGCGAGGGGCCCAAAACTGAACGCAGTACTCGAGGTGCGGCCTCACCAGAGCCGAGTACAGGGGGACAACTACAGGAACCTCAGGAACATACCACCCAAAAAGTGGGATGTCAGCTATACTACCAGAAGACCTGCCTCCACCTTCCTCCTACCTGGAACAAACGGCCCATCACAAGTGACTCACTGTTTCACTATAGTGTAGTGCTCTGAAGAATGGTGTTCAAAATGACTTTCAGTTTTTACTTCACATCAGTGGTGTTACATCAACCTTCATCAAGTCAACCTTACCCTGGGCTGCACCAAAAGCAGCATGGCCAGCAGGGCGAGGGAGGTGATTCTCCCCCTCTGCTCTGCTCTTGTGAGACTCCACCTGGAGCGCTGTGTTCAGGTCTGGGGCCCCCAGCACAAGAAGGACATGGAGCTGTTGGAGCGAGTCCAGAGGGCCACAAGGATGCTCAGAGGGCTGGAGCACCTCTGCTGTGAAGACAGGCTGAGGGAGCTGGGGTTGTTCAGCCTGGAGAAGAGAAGGCTCTGGGGAGACCTTACAGTGGCCTTCCGGTGCCTGAAAAGGACCTGCAGGAAAGATAGGGAGGGACTCTTTGTCAGAGAGTATAGGGAGAGGACAAGGGGTAATGGCTTTAAATGAAAAGGTGGGAGATTTAGATTAGGTATGAGGAAGAAATTATTTCCTAGGAGGGTGGTGAGGCACTGGCACAGGCTGCCCAGAGAAGCTGTGGATGCCCCATCCCTGGAGGTGTTGAAGGCCAGGCTGGATGGGGCTGGTGGGAGGTGTCCCTGCCCATGGCAGGGGGGTTGGAACTGGATGGGCTTTAAGGTCCCTTCCAACCCAAACCATTCTGTGATTCACACTCAGAAAGATTGTTGTTGTTATGTACTAGAGATGCAGACTCAGCCCAGACTTAGAGGCAGGTGGAATCTCTTTGTTTTAGTCTGCACTGTTACTGGGGCTCCAGTCTGAGTTGTGTTGTCATAGGCATATGTCAACTCTTTTTAACTTCGTCAGGTTGCAAACAGGTTGAAGGTACCTGGATTAGGGGGTTACTACCAGAGTGATATATGGAGAGGAAAGAACCAAAGAAAAATGTGCACGTGCACATGGCAAATGTGATCTTTCAAAACCATAAAATTACATAGCAAAATCTGTTTTTCAGCACAGACCCACAATACCCATTCCCATTTTTCATTCTGGGAGCAGGCCAGGTGTGGTGACCAGATCCGGCTGCTTATATTCTCTTCCAGAGCTGTGGTCAATCCTCTGGATCCATTTAAAGGCAACAGCAACAGCAATACCCGTGTACTTGAACAGAATATTTAGATTAAGTCCCAGATGAGCTCAGCCAAGTCAATTAGCATCTTTGCTATGTCTCATCTGTATTTGGTTCAATAATACTTTTTATACATGGCATCTGGGAGTGATGATTAACGATCAGAATGTGTTTTTGAAATTCTTGAATGAAAGCGGCTACACCAGTACAATGTCTAAATATTTTAATGAGTTTGTCATTTTTACTCTCAGTGCCAGTGTTTTGTACGTTGTAAACTCTTCAGCACAGCTTGAAACTCCAATCCCATTAAATTTTATTGAGCAACTTAATAAAAATGAGTTAAGTTCCAAAAGGAAAACAAAACCTAAAGCATGAGCACAAAGAATAGTTTTATGAGCCTTGTTGTGGGTCCATGCAAGGATGCCTGGGTGCATATGGAGCCCTCCTTACTCCACTGGTGTAGGCAACCCCTTCTCAACACCTAAGTGTTAGTCATAAAGAACTAACTACAGGGGATGTTCTTATTTCTTGTGGGGCTTGCATTATAGCAGAGGCCAGTGTATGCTCCCACAGGCAAACCTGCATTATAAAGCACTCCATATGTCCCAAACCTGACTTGCTAAGAGAGAAATCAATGGTGAAGATGTTGAATGACTTTCTGGCCTCACGATTGAGGTTACCTGAGGAATTATCAGCGTTCCCCATACATTAATGGCTTTTGCCATGGGAATGTTTTGTGACTGGAATTGGCGTGAGGCTACTTAGTCCACATTAAGGCATCTGGCAGTATACTGAGCTTTCATTAGGACAGTTTGACAGCTTTGGGGCCAGTGACTTGCAAAGAGAAATAGTGCTTCCATGTTTGTGCAATGTTTACCTTTAGGAAGAGTGTACATCCTTAGATAATTTTCAAATAATGCTGAGCAAGTAACCAAAAGGCATTTCATACCTATGAACCTTTCCTAATCAGATTTCATCTATTTTTTTCTATTTAAACACTATTTTCTCATTGTTGCTTTTCCTAATCTGTAAGCTCTCAGAACTTAATGGCTTCTTTGCTCTTAGTGATATCCCTTGATAGTTTGAGAGAGGCAGAAAAAGCTAGAAATAGTGAACCTATCCTCAGCCCCCTAGGAACATATTTTGATAAACCCAGGCAGCAAGTATGAAGGCTTGAAAAGGAAAGTAAGACATACCTCTCTGAATCTGAACAAACCTTAGGAAAGCATGGCTTAAGAAATAGACTATGTTTAAGCTTTTATTTTATATAAGTCAATTTGCCTATCCAATGAAAAACATATGTCATAATCCATTCAGGTAATAGGAACAAGATAAAATCTCCCCCTGTGATCTCACTGTGTTCTCTGCACCCAGATGTGACCCTGGCAAATGATCAGAGGCTTGCTTTACATTTTGTTGGTCAGCAATATACATCAGTAAGGCTGCCTGGGAGCTGCTGTTTTTCCATCTTGCATTTCTACACACAGTCAGAGTTATCTGGACCATGGGGTATCCACTAAACAAAAAATAAATAAATCTATTTTATATGTAGCATTTATAGGTGGGAAAAAAGGAATATGCTGAGACTAAGATTCTCCAGATACTTGTTATTTTGGGTGCTGGACCCTTATGCTGAGTAGTACGATAATGCTAAGGAAGGTGGGGGATTAGAAACCAGGCAGATGATTTTCTGGGAGTATGCATTATTTCAGGTTGGATGCTCAGAGCATTACCACCATCTGCCTTCAGTGTCTAGCTTAAGGGCTGTGTCCATTGGAAGTTAGGTGCCTACAACATGGAAAAAAATGTCTTGTCAGTTGCTGATCACTTTTGCAAACCCTGTCTTACGGTTTTTGGTGTAGTGTCAAAGGCAAAAGGAAGGACCTTTGCTTTGCAGCCCCTTCTATCTGCTGTGCCAACATGACAAGGATTTTCTGGATGTCTTGGGTGGCATTTTATTAGCAAATGATTGAATTCGCTTCTTGTAAACTTGATTACAGGTGAAAGCCTCATTACAAAGTCAAGGCTAACTACATCCGTGTCATTTCTGGGGACTATAGATTTTTTTTTTTTTCCATTATGCAGTGCATATCAAAAAGCAAACCAACAACAGAAAACAACCCACAAACAAACCACCCCCAAGCTATTTCTCGTAATGATTCACCATAAATAAGTACAGTGAGTGAGAGCACATCTTTCAGGCCTGTCCTGAGAAAACTGGCTGCTATATAATTCCGGGCACAACTGGATCATGGCTTACCTGTCAGGAAAACGTAGAACTTCGTATGCTTCAGTGAGGGATTGGAAAGTTCCCCCTCCCTATGTGCTTGATGTTCACTGAGGAGCTCATGTAACCAGACATCATGCCAAACCTTGGGTTCTGACTACCAAAGTAGCGAGCAAATGACTTTTGGAGTACAGGCATTGTATTCAAAGCTGTATAACACAACCAAAACCAAAACTAAACCAAAAACTCCTGACTTCTGTCACAGTATTCTAAGGACATTTTTCAAGAGGACTGTTTGCCAACACAGAACACTGGAGCACATATAAAAAACCCAAGTCACTATATTTTAGTCAAGGCTGAAGGGAACTTTGATATTTGCCCTTGACCCTATCACTGAGTCTTCTCACTAACTTCAGTTACACACTATTTTTTTCACCCAGTTTCTTATCTGTTAAATGAGAAGGATACTTTCAACAGGGGCCTTAGGGTTTTTTTTAAGGATAAAATATATGTTCCAAGCATTGCATATTTATAATGAAATTGAATCACAGAATGGTCTTAAAATACTTTTGACTGCATAGGAATAGCTAAGAGTTTCCACTAGGAGAGCATTCCGTGAGTCATGGTTCTTGTTTCGATCATGTTACATATGGAGAAGTCCTCATCATGTATTCACCAGTGCCATAATTTACTGAAGCAATTGTACCAGGCTGGTACACTCTGTGTTTGGTCAGACAGCTCATCTAGGATTATGTATAGTAATACATACAGTATTTTCTATAGTCTAGGCTGATATGAAAGACACATAGTGGGCTGCTCAAAGTGAGGCAGCCACATGAGGTTGCTCAGAAGCAGCAGCATGTACGTGCTTCCATCTTCAGAAAAGGCCTGGGGCAGAAAAAACAGGGCTGTAGCCTACCTTTCCAAGAATTCTTAATGTCAAGTGAAGTCTGGAGCTAGAAAAATATTTTAATACCAGCCAGTCTGTTATATGCAGAAAGCATATAACTATTTTACAGGGCATTAAATATTTTTGCCATATTTGTAGTCATTTTCTCTTGTTTGTGCCAATTCAAATACATACTTCGTTTTCTAATCTTTATTATTTACTCCTGCCTATGTCCCTGTTCTTAGCTTTCTTTCCTGCAGCCTGCAGTTTTCAGAGGCATCTCTTTTTTGCTTATTTTTCCTCTTGATATTTCACTGATTTGTTTTCCATAACATCTAGATCCTTTTCAAGTTATTGGTTTCATCTGGTCTTTCTTCTTGATCTCTTTCTTTCTGGTCTGTAGTCACTTTTCATCACATTCATTCATTATGTTTTTTCTTATCAATTTTGTTTTCTATTTTTGCCTTGTGGAATCAGTATTTATGCCATAACCTCTTTCATTTAGTATTTTTTTACTCTGTTTAAGGAAAATACAGTCACAAGATAAAAGGGCACTCGAGTCTCATACATTCCTTTCCCAGGAGACCAGGATTGTTCCCGTCAGTGTAGGATCTGTTTTGTGCCTTGCTGAGGTCAATTATATACCAAAATTTCAAGTCCAGTTTTCAGTCACTGAAGCAGAAGGAACAAATCTCATTTCAAACATTTTTTTGTAATGATCTAAGAATTGATTCAGTCATCACAGATAACTAGTTAGTTACTGATTTAGGTGAGTAAAGGGAAATGAATGGAAACAAGGGTGGTCTAGAGGAGTAATAGCCAAGAGAGCTGTTTCCAAATATTTGTCATTTCCTTGGTGTCCATGTGGACACTCACGTTGTAATTTTGTTAAGCTTTTGATGGAAACTAATTTTGGTACTGTGAAGGGATTGAAGCTGAGGTGTAAGCTGATTTTTATTTTAACCTACTGAAGTGGACAGCTTTGTGTCCCAAATCTTGTCTCAGAAGGTTCAAAACATTCAGATTCTTATTAATTCACCAAACTTCATTTCTACATGTATACCAAAACAACTGTACCTGAGCCCACTGGCTAAGTTCCGTTTTATGAGCACACAAACTTGAAACTTAAATTGATGAACCCTCTTGGCTTTCCAGCCTTTCTCTTAGCCTTTTGTCCTAGTGAAGACTCCCTCTTCAAAGCTGTGCTGAGGTCAGATCCATCAGCAGACTCAGCATCTCCAATCTCAGGCAATTTAAGCATCAGCCCTTTTACTGTAGGGTCTAGACATGCGCAGCACAGCCATCACTTCTTGTTGAATGATGTAAGACTGCAAGGGCAGAAAGCAGAGAGCTGTTCCCAGCTCCTGACAGATGGGAAGGGAACAGGGTGGGAGAGGGAACTCTGCCATACACAGAAATAGCAAGCCGGGCTGGGCTGTACTGCCACTATCGCAATTGTTTTTACTCAGTACTGGACTATCTAACCATAGGGTGAAAGTTGCAGGGGAGAGTTAGCATGAAATATTAACCTCATGGAGCTCTTACACAACATGCTTGACAAGACTTGCCTGATAACTTCCAATGTACAGACATACAGCAGTGCCTTTGTGACACAAGGAAAAAGCTGTATATGAAAATCCTCTGTTTCTCCCTTAAATAATAATATTAAAAAGGAATCTGGAGCATTTGAGAAGAGCTCAGCCAGGACTGGCACACACTGCATCCCACAGGTGAGGCTCCGACTGGGAGCCAGCACGCGCCTGCAGCTCCTTCTCCATAAGGCACACAGAAGCACCAGCACAACTGCTGTAGCTGAAGCTTCAGGCAGCCCCATGAATATTCTGCTGATAACAAAAAAACTCAGTAATTAAGTACTCCTTAAGTACTTTCTACAGAAATAGCTACATTGCTGGATGTGTCCCTTCAGGTTCTCTGTTTAGCAGATGTTGTACTTCTGAAAATAGAGAATCTGGGGTGATGTACAGTGGCCAGGTGTCATTTGAAGCATTCCAACTGGATGAGAAGATGAAACAAACTCTAGAATCTGAATAGTAAATCACACAGTACGGGAATAACATCTAGCACAAGTTAAACTTGGGAGACAGTTTTCAGAAGACTGTTGTAATTGCAGCCTTGTAGAATAGGGGTTTATTTACAGTGTATTTGAGCAATAAGAAGTTTGTTAGTAACCCTCATTTATATTTTGGCTGGTGGCATTTGGGGTTATTTTTAGATGTGAGCACCTACACTTTTATTGGTGATGTACATGTAGCATGTATTTTTAATGTCTGACATTGTCTTTTAAAATATTTTCCATGCTTCTAAAGCATTAATTAATGTTTTGTTTGAGGGAAAATTTGGAAAGAGAATAGTTTTTCCCTTTCTTATAGGCTAAAAGTCCATGGCCAAAACTGTGACAGGCTTTTTAATTTTGTCATAGAAGAAGCAAAATATAACAGCTGAGATTTTGTTAAGAACAAAACACAGCTGGCAAAATCCAGTTCTAATAAGCTTAGTGTTGGTTAGCTCACTTCAAATATAACTGCCCTTACCAAGTGCATGTAATTTAAAACTGCTAACAAGCCCTCCTTCTAGCCCATCCCCCCCCCCCCCCAAATACATATTCTGAAATCTATACAGATGCCCAATTCTAGTAATGATGACTGAACATACACTTCCTTTGGGTACGTCACTATTATCCAGTTGTAACAAATCATCTGAGTTTATTCCTTGTGGTTCTGGCTATCTGAAAACATGAAATAATGTTCAAAGAATTCAGAATGACAGTGATTCCCCCTCCATTCCACGTGGCCTAGGAAACTGATTTATTGTCAGCAGTGTTATGAGGAGTGGGAAGGAAATTTTATTAGTAGTGGTGTATAAGGCAGAAAGTACATGAAAAGGGCAAACATCTGGGTTTAAAAAGAATAAAAAAATCTAATGTACCGCTTTCTTTGTGCAGTCATGTTCTCAGTAATACATGAAACATTTTCAGATCTGTACTGATTGGAGTTTTATTGGCACCACTGCAAATGCACATACAAGGGTGCACTCATAAAATGTCAGTGTCTTTTCTGGGAAATAGCCTACATCTGCAGTTACTTTAAAGAGCGCTGACAGAAAAAGGTTGTTGCTTAAAGCTTCATCTATAATGTGGAACTGCCAGATCCAGAAATAAACGCAGCAGTAGACAGAATCCTCTAATTGATGATGATCCTTCTCTGTAGCTCAATTTAGGGAGAGATGAACATATTCACAACTTTAAGATGAACCCTGGTATAGAGTTTGTGGAAAGGAAAACAACATAGTTGGCTCTGTGGCAAGACTAGGGAGAGCTTAAGCTTTAAGAAGTTAATAGATATAAAAGATCAAAATTCATAAGTAACAGGATCCTGATACATGTGTTTCAGATTTTAGGCATGCATAGAAGCTGTCTGATCAAACATTTCATAGAATATGTGTTTTCTAAAGGATAACCTATGACTGTTCTTGTGTTGACAGAGGTGCTGCCCTTGAGAGGTGCTGAATGGCCCTTGGACTTGAAGAATATCCTGAATTTCCTCCATCTTCAGTAATAGAAGAAAATACTCAGCACCAGGTAGGAACTAAAGGAGATCTGATTCATGTGCAAAAAATGATTAAATCTAGAGCACTGTCAGAGGAGCTTGCATTCCAAAGTCTTGCAAGTCCTTATGAATTCAAAATGAGGTTTCATTGTTCTTTAGGTGAAAAATCTTAGCTATATGCCTGTCAGGAAGCCCTGAATTAAAAATCCCTTATGATAGTCCAGTTACATCCATATTAGATTACTCTTTTGGCCTTGCACGTCTTCCTGCTGGTGGCAATTGCTCCTTTAAATTCCCTTACATCTTATTTAATAGCCTGTGTTATCTGAAGTGCAATGATCGGGATATAGAGAAGTAGTATTCCTAAATTTTATCCTTTGGACTTTTTATCCCATGTATGTGATGCAACTGGTGTCGCTGCTATCATTTATAACAGCTAAGACATATTGCTTGAGATACTGGAACACCTCCAGCAGGGAACCTTGCTGCATATCTAATCCTATTCCTAGTAAAGGACGTGGACTTGCACCAACATAAATACTAATAAAAGTTCTCTCAAATAAGGGCATCTGACAGACAGCAAATATTTCTTCTGTTTGTGGAAGGAAATAAAGCTCAAGAGGGTGTTAGGATTTCTGAATCTAAATTTGACTGTGTGCCTTCAAGAAAAATCTGTCATGAAATACGAATTGGGCACCCGGCATGAAGAACTGCATCAGACTTTAGGATCCTGCTAGGGAGTAGCACAGAACTGGCTGTTAGTAAATGATGAAACATGTTCAGGTGTCAATGAAAACCCTTTGGCTGTGGCCTAGCTATAAAGCAGTTGATTCACCAGTAGTTCTGCAGTGTATCTTTCCTGTGGGAATTAAGTTGCTGAGATCCCAAGACAGAAATGGATTTTGAAAGAGCAATTACATATGGTTGAAACCATAGCACTGTAGCTAGTTGGCCAGATGGAAAAAAAACAAACAAACAAAAACCAGCAACCAACACGTAGGAGAAATAAATGCATGAGCTAAATACCTAGCAAGTGGAAAACACTGTTGTTTAAATTATTAATCTATGTGTGTCAGAGAGAAGTGGTAGTGTCATGCCTCTTCGTAGAGAGTAGGAACTGGACACAGAGGTCTCAGATGGTCTTGACTGACCCCTTAAATTTTGCAAGCCAAGCTGGAAGTCCATGTGTCATGTCAGCTCTTGCAATGAGGTGAGAGGCAGAGCTAAGGAGGAGAGGACACAGCAGAAGCTGAACAATGGGGTATCAAAAGCTGAAGTCAGGCACAGAGGGA
Organism: Oxyura jamaicensis; assembly: GCF_011077185.1. NCBI lineage: Eukaryota > Metazoa > Chordata > Aves > Anseriformes > Anatidae > Oxyura > Oxyura jamaicensis. The sequence goes on from NC_048893.1 coordinate 87,641,429, forward strand.
ACACAGAGAGCAGCTGTCTGGCACTGAGAGAAGTCAGGATTGGTTTTCTTTTTTTGCCTGCCAGCTTGAACACCAAATGTCAGACAGTGAATGTACAGGTTGTTGTCTACAGCCACTCCCACGTTCCTGCCTGACTGTGTGAGTAAATAAATGCTAAGTAAGGACAAATGACTAAGACCTGAAAGTGAACTAGCAGTTCTTTGGTTAGTGATTCTTTGGAAAGTAGCTAATACTTTGCCTCTTAACAGTAGAGACAGTGGAGGAAATGATGTTGTATGTCCTGCAGTCTGGCCTCTCTCCATATTCCTTCCAAACAGTCTGTGAGAACAAAAGGCCAGGCCTGTAAATAGAAAAGAAAAGCTGCTTGTACATATCATCACTTCTTGATAAAAATAGACAAAGCCTGTTCTCACTTCATTCCTGGCATGAAAGGCTTACGGGTGTTTTCCATATGACAGCATTTATAGTGTATGCACATTGAAAACTTAGCACCTGATTTTTGAAATGTAGGTAGCAAGAGACAAGTTTGGTCATTTGTGACCATACCAAGTCAAGACACTTGATAGTCTCCGATGAGATGCCTGGGAGTTGTGTAACAGAAACCTTCCTTTGAGCTCTTGAGGGAATTCAAAACCGTGCTGATAGTACTGAATTGTGTTGCTTCATATGGGTTGGCACGTCTTACTAAGATGTCACTGTCTCTGGGGACTTTCCCCACGTTTTCCAGGCAGACTCCTTCATGCACGATGTGCTGTCCTCAGATGTTCTGCAGGATTTCCCAGGCAGGCATTCTTGAAACTGAACTGGGATTACAGAATAGCTTATTTGGGAGCCCAGCTCCAGTCTAAAACAAATTCAGTTTTTGTCCTTGATGCTTCTAATTTTAACTTTTACACTCAAGTGGTATAAATTATTTTACCAGAGTCTACCAGCTGAGCCTGTTGCCATGTACCTTTCTGGCACTTAATAAAATAAAAAGGTCATAAGGAGTCATCACAGGATAGCAGGAAACTGTTTCTTAGAGCAAAGTGTGCAGGTGTGGGAGTGCAGCACACCTGTGATGCCCAGCCAGGGACGGATGCTAGCTGGTGAGGAGCATGTCCTTGGCATTGCATCGAGTCTGCTGTTTTAAATGTAATGGTAGTTGGCTGGTAGCTGTGACCAGCACTACAACTCTGACCAGCTTGCAAGTTGCAGAGCAAAAGCAGTGAGTTAGGTGTCTGTGAGTCAGGTGGGTCAATTCACCTGTTTGGTTAAAAGAGAAGGTGGGTCAGCGCAGCTCAGGGCTGGAGACTGTGCACTAGGATGTGACCAACCTTTATGTGACTGAATGAGAAGGGAGAAATGGTTGTTGACGTGTTTACACCTGATCACATCACAGGGCAAAATATAGGACAGGCCTCTTGTCCACCTTCTCCCCACACTCCTCAAAGGCCTGGCCTGACCTGACCTTGTCTCTGTTTGACACATGACTGGAGGGGAACCAAGGAGCCCTGAAGCTCTGGCGTTCTGCTGTCCTGGTTGTGATGTGGGGCTGGTGGGGATGTAAACAAGGGTGGGGAAGGGGAGAGCTTCCGCCAGCCGTCTGATCTACTCTCAGGAAGGCGGGAAGCCCGAGAGCCGAAAACATTACAGCATTGTCTTTTGGAATTGACTGAACATGTGCAATATCACTGTCCTAATGATAAACATTGTAATAAACATTGGCAAGACATTAATCCAGCTTCTGCAAAGCCTTCTTCATTTTTTTTTAATAATTATAAAAGCAGCTCAAATCACATATTTTTTTATCACATCTTCAAAATTTGTTATCCCACGCCCCTCTCTAGATTGCCATATGGTAAAAGCAATGACTCTTAGAAGTGTTTTTTTGTAGAACTGTAGTAGACATGAATACCAAACAACTTCACAAAACCACTAAATATTTGGCAAGCTTCTAGTCTACTGTAATTTTGAAAAAATGCTCAAGACAAATGTTTATGTTGAAGGGGAAACATCCCCAGGATAGAGCTATCAATTAATGGATGATTTCAGCTTTCCTATAGGACCCTGTTCTGTAGGCCATACATCATAACCAGTGAATACTGTTCACTGTAATTAAACTTTTCTAAACCTTAAAACGCATTTGAATTGAATGGATGCTGCTCTGGCTCTTCTGGCATGTTTCATACAGGACGTCTGGCCAATTCTCCAGTCTTCTCTCAGATATGTTACTGATCCAAGATATTTTCACCAGACACCCTGAAATGGAATGACAAGTTTGCCAATTTCCATTTCATGTATCTTCCTTGCAAAACTGAAAATTACAGCTCATGAGGACTGGTGATTTGATTGCTTAATTTCCAAACTTAACTCACTAGAACAAAATAACAACAAAGATTTAGATGATGGTGTCTGACATCTATGAGACAAAATTGCTTACCAAAAAAACTGTTATTTCCAGCTCAGAAGTTAGGCCTGGGGGGGATTGGTGCTCTTAAACCACTGATGAAGTACAGATCAACAGTTACCAGTAGGCCTTCATCAGAAGAGTTATTGCATTGTTACACTGACATTTTCTTGAACCTGCCCAGGTTTCCAATGCAAAAAAACAACTCTTGGTGCCTTTACACTGGGTAATTTTCAATTTTCTCAATTCTCTGAGCTCCAAGTCAGCACTTTTTTGAGAAACATATATGTCAGGAGGAAAGTTCTCAACAAATGTCTCATATTCTGATTTCCTTGGACTTTACAGCAAAATTTCAAATGCTGCTGAAACTGCCAAAAGAGAAAAATGTGTGTTATAGTATTACAGATGATAACATAGTCCAGTCTGTTTTTTTTCTTCTAACTAGTGCTGTGAGAGCTTAAGCAATGTTATTTCACTAGGCCAGGAAGTCTAGGCAGAACTTCATTAAAGTACAGCCGACCGACCTGTTACATGAACCGGGCTCTGCAAGGGAGTGTTTGGGACTTTGGCAGTGTAGTGGTCTTGCAAGTTGGTTTGCTGTTCCTTAAAGCTGTAGGCAGTGGCTTGAACATCTCTTGTCCACCAGAAAGTTGTAATATTACCTGGATGCCAGCTAGGTAAATAATGTGTGTAGTCTTTATATCTGAAAGGTCTGTTCAGGGTCAAGTAAAAGGCTACATTCATTCATTCACTACCACAGCCCATGATTCCTGAGGAGTCTGTCATTGCTGGTGCCAGGCTGGGGCTGTGTTCTTCTCCATGCAGAAGGTGCTCTGGATGGAAGGCATGTGGAAAATGGAAGAGAGTTGTGGCTCTGAGTAGCAAGCATTATGTAGTGAACGTTGTATGTGGAAGGGAATGACATGATGGCTAGTGAGGGACTCTAAGCCAATAAGCTATCATCCAGAATTTTAAAGCATTGCTATCTTTTATAATACTGTATATCAGTTTATAAATATCATCAGATATTTATAAGGTCAAAATTACTGCTTATGGACAGGTTGTAAAAATGAGGGAACTCTGAAGGGCTCCAGCAGCAGGTTTAGGTGGTGGGAACATGATATTTTTCTGTGTATTTGGGTACAGTCTACATTAGTGTAGCAACCTCTTCATTTTGTTCAGTATAAAATAGGAGAAGATTGTGTCACTTCTGGCTGTGTCATCACAGCAAATGCTCTGTGTTCAATAAAGAGCTTCGGTCCTGAAGACTATCAGATCAGCACATTTCACCAAGGAAAAAAAAAAAAAAAAGAGCATTACTTTAAAATGACAGAATATCAGAAGCAACTCTTGCCAAAACATGTTCTAGAGAACAGTAACACCCTCTGTGTTCAGGGCAAGAGCAAGGTGGACATCCTTTTTTCTGCCACTCTGAATATCTGCAAGGTGAGTGGATGCAAAATTATGTAACTGAAGCAACAATTTTAGCTGCTTCCAGGTGGCCCAGCTCTTTTTCCGGTCACTGAAGTGGTGCTCATGTAGACTGATTCTTTGACCCTGCTGCTGTGAGCTGATAGCACGTGCTGTTCTTAGCACAGCTGTCAGTGCTAGGGCAGCAGTGATGGTGGTGGAGAGTCTTGCCAAGCTCCCATCTTGGCCACTCTCCAGGTCTGAGCCTATTCTCTTCATTTGACCAACCAACACAGGCAGGATCAAGCAGTCTGGTAAAAATATATATATATATAAAAAAAATATGGGGGATTGTTACAATGTGATTGGCTTGTGGCTTGCAGCTGCATCTCAGGAGGCTTATATTTCCTTGACGATGATGTTTCATAAGGCAAAATAAGAGGGCTCCCCAGACACACTGTTTCTCCCCCTCAAATCACATGAGAGGCCTGTTGTCCCTCCCAACTTGTTCCCGTTGCTGCCCTGGGCCCCCACCACTCCTGGCCTTGTGCCAGCCACCAGCACTTAGGCCACGCTGCTACCCCACTGCTTGTTGGCAATGGAGGGGGAAACTGGGCAGCCCAGCAGAGCATCGGTGATCCTAAAACACCAAGCAAAGGAATTTAATGGAGTTTTTAAAGCCTGGGATTTCAAGCATGCGGTCTGAAGTTAAACACTTAAATCTGTACATAAGCATCAAAATAAACAGGGGTCTGATTTTTAAGAGGTGTAGAACAACTCGGGATTTCCACCCAATTCCCCAGAGACTGTAAATGTGTTCATTGCCTCTAAAAATCTGGCAGCCTTATTAGATATTTAGGAATGAAGTTGCAATCCCAACAATCCAGGGAAGCTTGAGTGTGTCCCTCAGACCTTTGCTGAGTGAGGAGCTGAGGGCTGTAGTCCAGAAAAGCATTGAGGTCCCTAGTCTAAAACAAAGCAGGAATCTGGGTGCCTGTGTTCAGGAGCAAGACAAAAACAAACAAGCAAAAAAATCAAATAAAAACCAGGTCCTCTCTATTTGCTCACTTTCTGACCTTGCCAGTCTTGCATGGCTTTATTCAGCATTGTGGTTTCCACATTGCAGTTAGAGCCTGGGGGGTGAGTGTGCAGCCTTGGGATAGAAGTGGGCTTAAACCGCCTGGAGCTGTGGGACTTCTTTCTGTGCCAATGTTCCGCTCCTTGTGCTGATATAGGAGACAAAGCCTGCTCTTGCCTTTGTTGAGCATCTTGTCTTCCTAAAGAAAACAATAGTTGCAACTCCAGTTGCCAAAAGGGATTGATCACGTAGCTAAAATCATGAGATTTCTGCTGTTCTCACATCATTTTGTAAGTGGCTGGACTGTGGCTGATCCTCTCTTTTGATCATTTCTGTTTATCTGGCTTAGGCAGCTCTTGCTCAGCTCTCTGTTTTTTCTACTTGTATTCCTGTGTGCCTAACTTTCACCATTCACTGAGTTAAAACGTGACTCTGGGCTGCAAATTCTTGTCCTGAAAACTGGAAGCCTAAAAATCACGGCAGCAACAACATTCCCCTGTAGAGCAGATCGATCCTGTGACAGGGAAGTCCTATCACCTCATTGTTGCCATCTGCAGGACAGACAGACGTGTAGTCTGAAATGCTTCCTTAGGTCCTCTGTTATCAGTTGAGGGCAGCAGAGGCCTCCCATCTCTTATGCCAGTTATCTCCTGTCCCTTTGGAAAGGACAAATTGACCCCAGCTCCTCACTGCCACCACGGACAGTAGGGGAAGCCCCCATGAGTAAGTAATGAAGAGCTGAAGCCATCTGCACTCCAGGAAGATGAATTCATATTGAAAGATGAGTGGAAGAGGGCTGATAAATCAAATGGGAAGTGAGGAACCTGTCTCAGGAGGGACATTTAAAATAGTAGGGCTAGTTTGCCTTAGTGTGATTAATTCTGAGAGGAGAATATGATCCTTTTGCATGTTGAACATTATGAAAGAGAATAGTTACTTAAGCTAAATTATTGCAACATTGGTAGAAGGGCAAAAGGGTATGAGAAGATCACAGATGCAACATGTTTCTAATGCTTGCTTTGTCCAAAAAACTTCAGCATATCTCTTCACAGCATTTATGCTTCATCAACTGGGAAAAGGCAGCACTTGCTAGGGCATGTTACAACTCCTCCCCTGCCTGAGTTCCTCTCCCGCCTTCCATCTCTCCTTGACATGAAAATCAGTGAAAAGGATTGTATCATATGAGAAGCCTGCAAAAATCCCCTCCAAATGTATTGGCTACAAGTCTTCTTTTGGAGAGAGGATTATTCTTACCAATTAAAGAAAAAAATACTCTTACAATAGCCTCTGGAGTCACAGGTATTCACCCTAACGACTGATGTGTCTGACATTAGCAATCTTGGTCCAGCTGGAATGCTTCCTTCTTTTCTTATTGGTTATCCAAGTCTTGAATGAGCAAAAGGTGATATTTTTGTGATAGAATTGCCCCAGCACTAAGGCATTTTTAGGACCAGAACCCCTCTGAGAAGTACTTTTAGAAGAAGATCCAATGTTACCTTCTTTGCGAGCTGAAAGTCTAGTTTCATTGCTAATACTTTTTGGGAAACAAAAAGGCAAGAAAAGCTCTTCTTCAGTTCTTCTTAAATACTCAGTGTATACTACTGAGCTGTTTGTTCAACTACTTTTGAATGTTTTAGGGTTTTTCATATCTGTAATACTCTTAAACATTTCAGTTAAGACTTTATTCTCAAAACTCATTTACAGCCTTTTACAGACAATGCCTTCATTGTTTATTTATCGATTTGGTGTTAGAGCTGCTATTTCATTTCCCCTTTTAATCTGTAGTATAACCCAGAAAGGCAGCCACTGCAGATACCTCATCTGTCCGTGCCCTGTGTACGAGCCAAACTGAGTGCAATTTTACTTCAGAAGGGGGATAGGGGCGAATCAAGGTTGACAGAGCTTGCATATTTATGTGACAGAAAAGAAAGTTAATACAGTGAAAGGACATTATCCATTTGTATTAGCTACTAATATCCCTTTCATGTGTTTCACCTGTTACCTTTATGTTCAATGAGTTATACAGAAAAGATGTGTGTAGGTGAGTAAAGCTATGCATAGAATAATGTTTGCAAGACTTCAAGAAATCAAACTGGAATTAAATTGTTGCAAAAATGGCAAGTGAGGCTAGAAAAATGTGTAAATCACATTGATACTAATTCTGCTTTCTGCAAAGAAAAAAAAAAAAAGAAAATACGTCATTCTTTACTTTTTTAAAACTATAAATCTTGTAGTTATAGTGATGAGCAACATTCTCCTGTCTGCTACTCTCACGTTAATCTGGGGGAGCTGCAGTAAAATTGGTGGAGTTTTTCTAGACTCCTGCCAGGGGGAGTGTTTGGCCCCAGTATGCATAATTGCAGCAGAGCAGTCAAGGAAGAAGCATAGCAAGAAGACAACGTGGTGAAAAAATTGATAATTAGACCCATTACTCAGTAAGTTAATTTTATTCTGAAGGGCATGGCTTCAGGGTGGGAGTCAGTGCTGTGGACTGTGCGGATGATGGGGTTGGGGTTTGGGAGCTGTGGGTAGGCAAGTGCTGTATGGTTGTGATGGCAGAGGCCCACAGGAGTGCTGGATCTGGCTTCCTGCAGGACTTGAGAAGGCTGCCCGCTGCCTGAGCAGGCACATCTTGAGAGTTAGATGGGCAGTTGTTCACGGAGAAACTGAGGCAGAGAAAGACCTTCATAAATGCTGTCGATGGCAGCAGCAAATCTGCTAAACCTTGTCTTGTTAACACCACTGCAGAAGATAAAGGGGTCATACAGCATTCCTCTAATTTTGTAGTATTGCAGGCCTACGACCCACTTGCTTTGTCCAGTCACAAGTGAAATGCCAAGCATCAGGAGCATTTCTGCGCTGGGCCTTTACTCCTCAGCAGATTTACAAAAATTACAAGATCAGTGTGGAAAGATGAAGGGTATTTCCAACAGGCAATACTAAAAATCTATCAGCCCTGTAGATATTTTGAAAAACTTACTAGTTTGGGTAATAGATAGCAAATAATGAAAATATAGTAATATAATATTTACATACTTACATCTTTGAGGAAAAAAAAAAAAGTAGTAATCTTTTTGCAGAAGTTCAGTAAATAAAGCAGAGAGGACAGACTTTATCTTTCATTTAGGTTATATGTGTATAATATTCTACCATTAAATTGTATCCAAGAATATGATTAACACAATTCCCCGTGTACTGTCATATGTCAAAGATGCCTGCCTCATGTTCTTTACAGAGCATTTTGGTGTTAAGTTGAACTTCCTTGCAAGACAAGGAAAGGTGAAATTATATTATTTCTACCTTATTTTCCTAATTATCTTGGAACAGTTTCCCCTTGTTAAGCTTCTGAAAATGTCTTCTCTTCTGGTCACATTTCTTCTTCAAGTCTCAGGGACTGAAATCTGTCCAGGTCTCTCCAGCCCCGTGGTATCAACTTCCTTTCTGATTAGATAACTAGTTAAAAGTGTTGCAACTTAAGGTTACTTCTGGCCTCTATTCCTGGTCAGTCTTAGAGCTCTGCTGAATATTACTGATGGATTTAGCCACTAACTTCTCCTAATCTGTTTCATAAAGGGCACAGCAGGACCCCGGTGATGAACTGTTCCACTGTTCCTCTTCCTGCTTCATTGCCACCCCATCACCTTCAGGCCTCTCTCAGGCAGTCAGTAAGGGAAGGTGCTGGTACATCGAGCATAGATACAAAGTTCCTGTATTCTCATGGCTCCTGACATGTAGAAAGCCTCCTGGATACCATTCCCAGTTGAGAAAAAGATTACTAATCCATGCTGGGCTTAGCACTGAAGTGGCTCTAGTTTCTGGACACTGTGTTAGCTTGATGTGCTTCCATTCACTGCTTCCCTTTCTACAGCAGATGTATCCAGGGATGTTGGGCGCTGCAGTAAGTCTAGCACTACGGTTTTAACTTTTCCCCAAAACTCCAATAAAATTAAAACAATCTGGCCAATACTTTGATGTTTCTTTTTTACTAAATCCATGAAAACATGGCTCTTAACAGTACTGGAAATGATCCCAACAGTCTTCCTCATAAAATGCAGTACTTAGTTGACTAACAACGTCAGTGTTCTAAAAACGGTTTTCAGAAAATATGTGAGAAAGCAGAATGTATTTTCCCATTAATATAGTTAATTTCCAGGTGCCCAGAGATGACCTTTGTCTGTGCTAAGGAGGGTCATGAATGGACGGCTAAGGAAATGGGGAGCTTGTGCATTTATTGATCAGAATATATATATATATTAAAAAAAAAAAAAAAAAAAAAAAAAAGCACTCTTCCAGTGGGCCAAAAAAGGCTTGAGAGGCAGACAAAGCAAATAATTCCACTCATTCCTTCAAGACAAAATATAGATTCATGCAGACACTGTGCTGAACAGAAAGTTCTCCAAAAATATTTCAGGTTAATGGTTTTGCAGCATTCTCTCCAAAATCAGGCTCCCTGATGCTCATTGACTTAATGTTTTAGATTTAAACTGTGAATTTTTGAACTTCCCAAATTTTATTCTCCATAAGATGCTACACTGAATTTCTAGGTTCTGCAGGCCAAAGGTTGGTCTTTTATTTCTTTCAGTCTTGAAAGAGAAAGTATGACAGTTCTGAGAAGCTGTACTCTAACAGTGAGGTAATACATACCCACCCCTTTTCAGTGTGGCAGCTGACACCACTGGATTGTGCTGTCACAATCCAACAATTTTTAGAATCTATGCCAAGACATGGAGACAGCAGAGATGGCTCAAGAAGTGGATGGTACTGGTTGAGGACAAGGTGTAATACACAAGAATGTTGAGTTGATTCAACAGTCCAAAGCTTTGCTCCCCTCCCTCTCCAGGTAGGATGCCTTTTTAATGTTCCAGGTTTGAAGAAGAAAGGCTGTCTTTGTCAGAGCCCCTTGAATGTAGAGTAACTTCTTTGTTAGACTAGTCTGCTGTTGGTATGACTCCCAGCTTACCTGGGCTTGGTGAGATCAGCCACTGAACTCAACCCATGGCATGTAACTTTATGATCAGGCAAAACACTGAATTGCTGTCTTTGTTATCTGACGTTCAACTGCCTCACTCCTCAAGTACCTCTCTTTCTCAGCGCAAATGACACAGATCTCTTAGCAAGGGACCACAAAGCCTGCTGACTAAAACACTATGCAAAAACTTGGAGTTACTGTTGCTTTGTGATAAAACTAGACGACAAAGAGAAAACAATCAAATTTATTTTCTCCATGATTTTACTGAGAAGCCATTAATGACTGGATACAAGCAGCTAGTGCTAGTGCAGGAAAATATAGACTTTTAGGCATATTCTGGAATTTGTTTGTAATGGCAGCAAGGCATGTGTCCTCCCCATAAATACCTTGGTTAGCTGATGTAAAATTAGTAAGGTGTCACCATTAAATTATTTGCCATCTTTCACATGAAAGTCACATGAAAAATGGTGGTTGTACTATAAGAACTTAAAAAGAAAAAAGAAAAGCAGCTTAAAGTAAAAGGAAAAGAAAAAGAAAACAAAGGAAGAAAAGAGGAAAGAAAAAGGAAAAGGGAAAAAGTAAGAAAAAGAGAGAAAAAGAAAAAGAGAAAGAAAAAGAAAAAGAAAAAAAGAAAAAGAGGACCTATACAGATGACAGGAATTCTGCTGGAAAGAGGACTGCTGTCTGCCTCTCTTACAGCAAAGCTGGACTTCAAGGATAGTGATTTTTGAGAGCGGGCCTTAAGAGGATTGGCTACATCGAGACAGATGTGGCTTTTTTGATCAATGTATTTCTGTACACCTTAGCAGCAGCAATAGAAACAGTAGTTCAAGTGGTAATAATAAGCTATAATTTTCATGTCATGTAAGTACATGTTCTTGTATTCAGAAGACATTCATTCTTGTAGTCTTGCAAAAGTGTGAGAAGAAAACTGTTTTGTGGAAGCCTTTCAGAGACAGATTGAAAACTGCTGTTCTTTAAAGAAGCAAAAAGAAAGTAATTGCCATGGGAGGATTCTTTCTTCCACACAGAACCCCTGTCTCCTTCCAGTGGACTGTCAGGAAATGGCTGGACTTGATGATCTTAGAGGTCTTTTCCAACCTAAATGATTTTATGATATTTTTTTTTGAGTCTGTGATTCTATGAAAATCTAAAGATGCTCTATGATTAAAGGATGCCCCATAATGCCTGCATGTGGGAGGGCTGTGTTCATGTTGATCAAGCACCGCTTGATTCAGATGTTCCCTCGAGTGCTTGATTTTGTGGTCATAGTAGTGTTGTTTCTGGATATTTTCTTTAATCAAAAGTTCTAATATTTACTATGCTGTGATTTTCCAATTTAAATCCACTCAACAGAATTACAACAGCATAAACAAATCTTGGTTCTGATATTAGAAAGTGATAAGCCAACAGTCAGAGAAAGTTTCAAAATATCACGTGGTTACTAGTGCAAAGTACTCATGACTACCAACTAGACATTTCTGAACATTTTTGTAGTATGAAGCATCTCTTGATAGAAACTCCTCCAGTTCGGGAAAATGTTACAGCATGTTCTTAGGCTCACAGAAGACAAAGCACATCCCTTTCTGAACCAGGGCCAGAGAGACTGTCTCATCCCCTCTTGCCCTCCCCTTCACAATCATATAACATCTCTGTACCAACTCAAAATGTTGTATACATGGAAAAATGTGTGTGTTGTGTTACTGGCAGTTCTGTAAAGGATAAGTGGGCCTGTCCTGCCTGAAAGAAGTTAATCATACTGTCCACATTTGTTTCATCTGCTTCTGCCATCTGTTCTCTTCCTCTCCTGCTTCCAATTCACTCTCTTTTAGCGGTTCCTCCGTTCAGCTGAGATCAGAAGTTGGCCAAGCATATGTTTGCAAATTTTATTTTATTGTCTTAACATTTTTTTTCTTTCTTTTTAAAAATCTTGAAGAGGGATGCAAGTCCTAGGCCATATCATCTCCCTTTTGTGGGAAGTCAACGTTTTCCCCTGCAGGTGGTCAAGTGAGGAAAGCAGTGTTAACAGAATACTGGCTGATACAGCCTGTTTAAGCTCAATAATCGATTCAGCTTCCAGTTTCTTGGACAAGACCTGCTTGGTAGCCAGCCACGTTTAGGGAGCAGAAAGTGAGGACCTTGTGAGGCAGGGCTCGGAGGCCTTGAGCCCCTCAGCTCATGCTGCACCCCCAAGTGAACTTTGCATTGCATCAATCTTGAGAGTATGGCCAGATGTGGAGGTTTTGTTTGTTTTCCTTAGGTATACACACACTATTCATGTAACTGCAAATACAAACACTCATCAAAGATTAAATAGACTAATGCCATCCACAGTGAAACAAAGTTTCTAAGTCAGTGTTTTCATGACATTTCTAAATCAAACATTTCTGTACTGCTCAACCCATAAAATAAGCAACCAGTTTGCTTCTTTTCTTCATCTGCTATGAGGGCATATTCAGTATAAAGAAAAATGTAGCAAACTAAACAGATCATGATTCACTTGGAACATGATTTAAAGTTTCTGCAGGGTCATGTGTTCTGCTAGACTGTTCTTGCAAAAAGGCCATTGTTTGCTGCATATGCACGATATTTGAGAACAGTTGTAGGTTTGTAGAACAACTAGATGCTTTCCAGAACCAAGCAAATGTGTAGCGGTCGCATGCAAAGCCATCACTCTTACCGATGCATTTGGAAAGCGGTAAGTTTTTCAGTGCAACTGAAGGATCCAATTTTACTCTTCATAACACTACCAAAGAGTGAGAGTCACTCCAGTTGAAATCAGCAAAGTTGTTGCACTTGGGTGAGTGATATGAATATCAGACATCAATTTTCATATGTAACATTTTCTAGTTTTGAGTAAAACAGTAAAGCCATGCCATAAACATGACGGTTGCATCCCTTTTCTTTCTTACCTGATCCCACTCACCCTCCCTTCAGCCAGTTGGCTCTCAGTCTGGCCAGTCTCTCACAGGCACGCAGTACTGGTTTCATTCTGTCATTAGATTCGCTGCTCTCAACCGTTCCTTTCTTTCCCTTACTGTCCAGCACGTATCCCTTCTGGATTTGCTTCAGTGGGTTTCTTCTCCCAAGCTGTTGGTTACTGGCAGTCATGTTTCTAACTGTGAGAGAAAGAAGCTCCCTGTTCTCAGTTCCTAGACATAGTATAGAATAATTTCGAGTTGCCATTACTGTCCTCACCCTGGTAAGCCTGGCCTGGCGTGGCAGGACAGCATAGTTGGTAATCATTAGGAGCTGGGAACAGCCTGACCATGTTCCCTGGGGCCAGAACCCCCAGCAATCATAGCTACTAGGAAATTGAGAAGAGTTTTTCTAAGTATGTGTGAAATGCATGTTTTTGTTTTCGTTTTGTTTTGTTTTTTTTAAAAAAAACTTTCAGAGAGACAGCAAAAAGCACTCCTGTCAGAAGTGCCCCTTCCTCTGCCAAATTTCATATATGTGCTTTTTTTTTTCCTTGCACGAAACAAATTGCATACAAGAAATAGTCTCTTTTTTTTGTATGTGGGCAAAAATTATTTTTCCCTAACTTTCTTTTCAGAAACAACTGAACCATGACACTTGAAATTTAAAAACACATGACAAACAACAGCCTGGAGCAAACACCAGGCATGGAAAATTTCATCCGAACTTGTAAAATTTTAACTACGTTATAACAGTGTCTTATAACATGAACTGTCAAAAAGTCTCTTAATAACAATAGAATAATGGTGAAGCAAATCCAGTATTTCTGTGGAGGGTTGATTAGGGAAGTAATAACATCACAGGAGAAATAATAGGAAATAAGTGAATGGTAAGCAGTAATAGGCAGGACACACAAGCTATAAGGAGTTGTAGAAAGTCCAGGAAGCACTGTAGAGTCTGCTTTTCTTAATCTATTCTTTTCCAATCATGAGAAATAGTGGTAGCAGATTTAATAAACTTTAACCTCATCCTGACTCCTGTAATAAGAATAATATAAAAGACTGAAATGTTGAGAAGTGGTCGTAAAGTGAGGAATGCTCTCAAACATGCAGCTCTTTTCATGAGTAAAGGAAGACGTCTTTGGTAATTTTTTGGCTTTGTCATCCCAGTCCAGTATTTTTGTAACCCAGTTTAATGCATGGCAATTAACACTGTGGCAATAAATCCCATTGCAGTTGTATTTTTTTATTTTTTTTAACCACACTACTAATGCACATCTGAGAGATGGCACGAACAAAGCTTTCTGAAACCCTTCTTGCATTTGATTTTTCCCGTTAGTTCTCCCACTGCGGATGCATCCTCTTTTCCTGTTGCTGAAACATGAAGAACAGATTTCCTTTCTTCTTTCTCCAGAAGGAGTTTTGCATCAGAGCAGAAAATAACCAGTAATTCACAAAGGTGAACAGGCTCCAGCTGAAGTTCTTTGTCTAACAGCTTACAGCTAGCCTTTCCTTCTGAGGAGTGAAGCGTGCTAGCAGCAAAAATGGGTGAACGTGGAACAGACTACTGTCTTGGTCTGTACTCCACCCACACAGTGGCTAATGAAAGGTTAGTGAAAGCCCAGTCCCCCAGGCTGTCAGTCCAGAACCTTCCACAAATGCTGAATTGCCCCGTTTCTTGGGTCTTGCTCTTGGCTAGGATTCAGGAGCAACTCATAACACAGATTCTTGGTCCCTCTTGTTATCTGCAGTGCAGGTGATTCATGTGGAATGAATTATCCATATGAATGAGACACTTTGGCCTTCTCAGGAGACAGTTCTTGGGTAATATAAAATATAGTGTTGACATCTGTATACTTTCTTTCTCACCTGTTCTTGGTAGAGCTATTTGTGTCTTTAAGGGAATATCAGGTCAGGCTGGTCCCTCCCAGCCACTCTATTCAGTCAGCCAAATGTGGCCCTTTAATTTGTACCATGGGTTTTCCCCCAAATCCTAGAGAATTGTTTTATCTTTACTAGGCAAAAAAGGCAGTAATCCAAGATGTGCAATCAGCTGTAAATCCAGCTGGACCTCAAAATAGACACTGGTGCAACATTCAGCGTTTGCAGCAGCAATGAGTTAGAACATGGAACAATAGAAAAAAAAAATGTTTTCTTCTGTTGAAATAGAAAGGAACACATCCCAGTCCACACAGGGTACGGTCCTTTAGGCAATGTTGCCTGTCTGAAAGTCTTTATGAAGGCTGGGGCTTTGTGGTATGCCAGATTCAGAACATTCTGACAAAAAGAGTAGAAAGCATATTCCAAAGAAAGGAATGTAATTATATTTAGTTCCCTGAGAATATTCCTCTAGGTTTGGGCTTCATTTGTCCTCCAATAAACTTTTCCCCAAAAGGCTTAATTTAATTTGATACTGTCCCCTTAACATGAAACAGTGGAATGCATCGTAATATTTTCCCACTTGCCCAGATTTCCTTTTCCAAATATGTGCATTTATTGAACAGGGTAGAATCAGATTGCTTTCTGGTTGGGCAGCAGAAATGGCAAATATGTCTTCAGAAAGCCACTGGTAAATGGCTCAGACCCTCTGAATCCTTTATGGTCTAATATCCAAGACATTGGAGGAAGAGACAGTGCTCTAAGGAGCACTTATCAGCAGAGAGGGCTTTCAGAAAATTGGTTAGTTTTCATTAGGTTGATGTGCTACTGACCTAGCCAGACAGACATGACACATTACACTTCATTTTCCAGCCAAGACGTGTTAATTATCTGCTGATGTATTTATATTATGATTTTAAATTATTTTATTTTATTTAATTCTGTGTTATTTTATTTTTTACGATTTGACATGTTCTCCACATCAGACAGTGTTGTTTTTTCCAGCCTGAACTGGAAAGCTGCATTTTCTGTGAAATATTTTAGTATCATTTTCAGCCTGTTCTGATTTGGAGGGGGGATAAATGGTATCGTTTTTATTGTGTTTTGTGTAGTATAGCAAAAAATAATTAGAAAAAAAAAAACAAGGAGCTTCAGGTGGCTTACACAGTAATGGCTGCACTTAGTGGTTATTAGTGATCGCTACCATTTCAGGATATCCCTAAGGACTATGCCCTATTTTACTTAAGGAAAAACACTTGGGAGAAATTATTGTGGCCATTAAGTAAAACAAAACAAAAAAATAAAAGCAGTAAATTTAGTGTCAGCAAGTGTTAGCAAAAATTATCATCTGGATTTCTAGCATTAGCTGGTCAAATTATTAACCTTTTTACTTGTTTCTGCCTAAGAAAAAGTGGCTTATTGCAGTAGAATTTGTGTGATATATGCCTTGTCTCTTTCACAGTCTTTTAAAGCCCTAGGCCTTGCTTTTGGTTTCACTTATATTTGGATTTTACTCCAGCAGGCTAATTTAAGGAAATATACGTCTGCTGTTAATGGGTCACATTCGCCTCTGTTCACCAGGAACAGCAAGCAGCCATAAATCCAGGATAACTTACTATTTAGCTCAGATTTACAGCTGCACAGGGTCAGTGGACTTCCCCTCCCAGCTTCGTTTTGCCGCAACAGTGTTTTTCCAAGCATAGGTCATGGTCCCCTTGGGAGCTGTGGAAGGGATCAAAGCGTGGGCTGGAAGTCGCAGAAGAAGTGGTGTTAATCACTAGCAGCCCCAGCTGTGGTTCCACCGTCTTTGCTTTGGCTGCGGCGCTGGTGTGAGCAGTTGTCCCATCCTTCCTCCAAGCTGTTGGCTCGTCTCCTGCACACCAGCCTCTGTGTGCCTCCAGCACTTCTGTGGAGCCACACTGCCATGAACCAGATCGAGGGGCTGACCTGGCTGAAGAAACACTCCACCAAACAAACACACTTTCTTTCATGGTCAGATCAGTTTCCAAGCCCAGTTCTCAGCTGGATAGTGCCTCATTTAGGAAGCCTCAGTGGATATCTCTTCTATGAACCTCTTTCCGAACCCATGTCAAATTACAGTATCTGGAATGTCCAAAGACAGTTTATGCCTTCGTATAGTAATTGCAGCAAGTTCTCACCTCTCTTCCCTGGATAAAATGAGCTGCAGCTCAGTCATGGAGTCACATCAAGACAGGTGAATCAAAAGGAGTGGATGGGATTGCCACAGTTCCAGAAAGAGAAAGCTCTTTTTATTAGAAAGAAGTAACCCAATGAACTTGAATGTGTAGTCTCTTTAAGAACTTAAGAGACTAGATCTTTCAGCTGGTGAGAACTGATTTATCTTTACAGACTTCAATTGCTGCAAATTGCAATTGAGCTTAGCTTTGTAAGTGCCATCTGCTGGCCTGTAATACTGTGTTCTTTTGCTGCTGTGTGTATTCTGAGGGAGGGAACTGAACAGTAAATAATAATTTGCTGCATGTATAATCATCACAAAATCAAAAAGTAAATAGCTGAGATGATCATATGATGAGTCATTTGTTAGCTAAGTGGCAAGCAGATCTTCCTGGTCATTGATCAAATATTTCAATATCCAGATTTCAGTGTTTGATTTCTGCTCATTGTATCAGAGCCTTGCCAACTTAATTTCTGCCAAGGATCCATCAAGCTTTTGTACTGACCACACGTTGCCAACAAGCTGTACAAATTCTTCAGCTGATGCATGCGTGTCTCCTCCTAACAATGACTGTTAAATGGACAGTATACGCGTATAACCTCCTTAGTTTCCTGTTTCTGTAGGTTGTTGATTTGGTTTACTAGATATTGGTTGAGGTACATTTTCGTATATGAGCTTTTCTGTTGGTGAGTTCACATCACAGCCTTCTGTCCTAGCTCACAGGGGCAAAAACGTGCCCTTCAGAGACTCTTGGGGTGTGTATCAAAGACCTCAAAATCAGCAGAGACCTACCTGTCCCAGTTGAGGACAAAAGCTGAGAAAGCTCAGAATTACCAAGCTGGTGATTTCAAAGTGCATCTGAACTGTGTCATGCTAGATGCATATGCACAGTGAGTACCAGAGGGGAAACAAGTGCGCTTTAAAAGGTCAATATTTTCTCTCTGCACTCAGCTGGGAACTTGTTGATTCTCACAACATCACTTAGCAGTTGTAGCAGTGACTTCTGTGAGGTCAGTAAACATCCCAAACATTAAAGAGTAAACAAACAAACAAACAAGTTGGTAACTGGTGTTGGGTAAAAGCTGTGGAAGTTTTCAGATGTTATCCTCACTTACCTTTTATCGTGCAAGCTGCTTCCTTGGTTTTACCAATTCTTCCTGTCAGTATTTGGAGAAGGGACTGATCCAGACCACCAGTGATCTGAATTCCCCTTGGAAGAGCTGTTCTGACTACATGGATCACAGGTCATTGCAGGGAGAACCTAGGAAGGTCATGTTTTGGCCTGCTATTTTAGGTGAATAGAATTGGCTGGCATTTTTCCTCCATTTCCCTGGTGTTTAAATGACTGAAAATCAGAGATGTTTAATCACTGTATTGATTTCAGCATTTCTGAAAATTGTATATATCATATGTTGTCCTTCTGTAGTTAACTGCTCTCAGTTCTTTTCATGTAACTGATGTTCAGAACAGTTCAACAAGATACCTCTGAGTCCTTTGGTGGTGCTCTTAATCTCTGTAATGACATGGCTGACAGTGTTATGACCTGAAGGACAGAGCACTGGACCACGACTAAATAGATACAAGGTCTTCTTCTAGCTCTTCCACTAACTTACTGGGGGATAGCAGGGATGTTGCTACAGTTCCTGTCCTCCCACTGCTCACTTCAGATTTCTTGTCTGTTGATTTGGGCTATTGAGACTGTAACCATAACCCTCTGTGAAGTCAACTGGTGGAAAATTGAGATGATCATTTTTACTGTAAGATTTAGTGTTGTGGAATGTTTCAGTTGGCCTGATAAGTTGTAAAGATTTTAGCTCTACCTGCTTAAGATAATTCACATAAGTCATATAATGTTTGACTGCTCTTTGGAGAATAATGGATTTTTAGCTCTGTGCCTGAATGGAAAAAAGTTGATGAAAAATTATTTCGGTTGAGCTTGGAGGGCTTGGGAAAATGGAAACAACAGATAGGTGTTTTTGGATTCACTCCAAATGTATTTTATTCCGAGGTAAAACATTTGGATTAGTTTGTTCTTGTTGTTTAACAAGCTTTGTCCTTCCTTTCTTATAAGCGAGGTCTTCCTGATGGAAAAATGACATTTTAAAATCGGAAGTAGAAATGTCAGAGCAGACCACTCCACCTCTCCTTAGTCAAATATTTCATATGAAGAGACCTTGCGTAATAACTTTTCAGTCTTCAGAATTTTTTCCGTTCATCCTTACACAGTTGTTTGGACTCTTCAGCTGCCTCCAGAGCTCAATTTCTTTGACAACATCTACCACGTAATGAAAAATAATAATGCCCACCTTTATTTGAAATAATTCCATCTAAATTCATGCCAGGAAAACCCTTTTGCATTACCACCAGGTTCTGAAAACCTGCTCATACAGGTACTATATGTTGTAATGATGTAGGTTCATTACAGCAGTAGCTTAAATTGCTTCATCTAGGTCTACATTTCCTGGCTATCTTTGAGCATATATTTTCCTGGCTATCTTTGATATATTTGTGCTGTCCCATATGAAGGGGTTACTCCATATGTGTGGAAGGGATGGGAAAGATGGAGATTTCCAGAATACTTGCTACTTTCTTGAGCCCTTGTTAAGTGTGTGTGCGTTTTTTTTTTTTTTTCACTTCATTTACAAAGTTTTGATTTTTAAAGAAAAATCACAAAAGAACTGGGAAACAATAATATGTTTTTTTCTCCAGTCTGATTATCTTCATTTTACTTGCACAATGAAATGACCAAACGTTTTCGAATGGAATTATTTGGAGTCAGACTAGATGCAGGATATGTCATTCATCTGAGATGTAGAAACTTCTGGACTTACTTAGGAAAATGTGGCTTGAAAGGGAGTTCCTCAGAAGAAACCAATTAAATGTTATTTAGAAAAAAAATGCACGTTGCGGCATAAATGATGAAATGCGATTGCAAAATGTATAGCTTTCTCTCCTGGATGTATTTTTTCTGGTTGGAACTTCTCCACAGCCCTGGACCTATCATGAAGAGCAATGGCTAATCTTACTGAAATGTAGGAAGGTTTTTAGTGGTTTTGGGTGTGGGAAAATACCTACCAAAAGGACAACATCTTGTTGCTCAAATCAGACTTACGAAACTCTGATCTGATTCAAATTCCCAAGGGTGAAAAACAAGTGTATTTGAAGCCCATAAAAATCAATGGCAGTCTTTCTTTTTACTTCACTGGCCTTTAAAAATGACTTCAATGTTGAAATCCTGCCCTCACTAATTTCAGCGGTTCTTGGATGAGGTCCATGTAAAAGTGTTTATTACCTCTGGAGGATTTATTCAAAAAATGGGGAGCTTCCCTGTATTTGCCACATACCAACAGCACTGGCAAAAGTGGGACCAGAACTCAGACAACTTTATATTGGATCAAATATATTTATTGATGACAGTACTTCGAACAATCCTGGTGAATGCCTGTGTTCCTCCTACCAAAATTTTGCAGATGCTGATCTTTTATTTATTTATTTATTTATTTATTTATTTATTTATTTATTTATTTATTTCCCTATGCTTGGTTCTGCCTAAGGAATATCTGCCCTCCTCCTCCATGGGGCTCTGTGCAGGCACAGCAATCCACACATCTCCCTGCTCCTCACAGGGTCAGGGCTCCCAGCTGCTGTTAGAAAGGTATCATGAAGTTTTAAAAGTTGTTTCATTACACCGTGACCTGTTTTTTCCCTTTAGGGTAGGGAGTGAAAACATGGATACTGTTCATAACAGATCCAATTGTCATAACTGAGAGACTGAAGAGTACATTTTCTCCCCTAGATTTAAGGTACTGTGTACAAATAAACAAATACAATGGCAAACAGAAAAGAAAACATGCACATACGTAAGAATGGGCGTTTACATAAGGTTGATTCCTAACCACTTTTATGGCTATTATGGAGACTGTCATTTTTCTTGTTATTGAAGAAGTTGTATTTCAAAAAATGTATCAAGGCAGTAAATATAAAAGCAGAAATGTGTCCGCCTTAGCCCTCCACTCACTCAGTCCCCACTAGCTGGGACAGCGGTTCATGTGCTTCAAGTGGTTGTGGTTAAAAACGCCTTTATTTCTAGCTAAAGTTACCACCAGTAACACAGGCCCTCCACCAACACTATTGTAGGGTACAAGTTCTTGGAAGCCGTAATAACAGGATTGTTTCTCTTCCTGCTTGTATGATCATTTTAAACTTAATTATAGCTGCTCATTTATTAAAATAAATAACTTGGGAATATAGTAAGTTTTGAATTCCAGCTGTTCAAACAGTCTTTATATTTTCTTTGTGCACACATCTTGATGGGCAATTTATTGTATCCATTCCCCCCACCCCTCTTTTTTTTTTTTTTTTAAACTAAGAAATGTGCAATAAATTTTCCACATAGTCATAGGAATTCTATATAGAAGCACCACCACTTCAACACAAGGCCTTCACGGAAAATGAGTTTGGCCCTTCTTTTAAATGCACAGGTGACCTAGCTGAGGTGATGCTCACTTCATTGATTTCCAATTCAGATAATGACTTATAAAGTATGCTTGACACTACTGCTGAATAGTTTAATATTCCACCTTCCCCTTGCTCTTCCCTTTGCAAGTTGCCTTCTTGCCCTTTTCCCTGAACTTGGTTGAAATACTTATTAGTGTACCTGGTGCCTTCTCCCAAAGGCACAGTACTCTGTACTTGTGGCAGAGAGAAACACTGAACTCCATTTAACACCTCCTCTGAGCTAAGAAACTCAATTTCCCACATCAGAGAGCTTGTGGTGGATGGGTGGCTGCAGATTGAAGGCAAATTGCTCCCATCCCACAAAGAGCCGAAGTGGGGGGAATTTGTCGTTTCCAGCCTCTAAAGGATGAGACGAGAGGGTAGAGAGGGTCTGGCCTCAACCTGTCCTCCCACACTCAGCCAGGTCGGAGGAAGAGGAGGCACCTTGCAGCAGCCGAGAGTTCAGTGCTGGTTGGCATCCAGGGATGATTCAGAGCACAGGTTAGAAAAATGTGCTTAGGAGCTGTTTATGATTCTAAACCTTTTTGTGTGCATTATTAACTCGGACTGGAAGGACAGTAGGATCACTGAATCCAGATACGGTCCTTAAAAAGAATTATCTTTCTTTTGTAGTTTTTTTTTCCTTGTTATCACACCATTTCAGACATCAAGCCAGGCTAATGTCTTTCTTGCATTCAGTGCTGCAATACATAAAATGAAGCAGTCACAGTTATAAGAACACAACAAACAAAGAAAACAGTATTTTGCATCTAGTGGGAAAATAGGACACAGAAATATGAATACCCCATTTTTCATTAACATTTAAAGTTGGCAGTGCATTTGACTGGTCTTAGAGTGGGTAGAGATCACTTAAACCCAACAACTTTAGTACTGGAATAGTGTAAAATGTCCTTGTAAATCACAGATAGGACAATATATTCTGCCCCATTGTCTTCTGCTCATATGATGCTGTAAAACTCAGATATGGTCAAGAAAGTCTGCAGCATTCCTGCCAGTAGACAGATTTGAACAAACAAGAAGACTGTGTATGAGGTCTGCCTCAGCTAGCTTATACATATGAACGCCAGTTACCTAGTTATGACATGTAAAAGCATCCCATTTCCTAAACATGGCAATGCCTATAATAATTCACCCCAAATCACTCAGAAAATTTGAGTCTAACTTGTGAAATGAGCCAATGAATTCTGCATTCGGATTTTAAAAATCGGATGTGTTTCTTTTCTAAAGCAAAAAGGAAATCTTTGCAAAGGTTCAGTCACTCAGGACCACCCTCTCAACCCCTGACTCTCCTGGTTTTCTCTGCATGTTCTCCATTCAGACTGTCAGCACACTCTGAGCATGTCATCCAGCTTCCAGCATACCGTAAGATGCTCAAAGAGGAAAACATACCATTATTATGAAATATAATGTGCTTTCTCAGGAGAGATATGGTGCAGAAGGCAGAAGGACATAAAGTCAGTCTTAAACTTTCAATGATCTTGGGAATCTGGAGAGGTCCCAGTAGACTGGAAAATGGAAAATGTGCCAATTTTCAAGAAGGGTAAGAAAGAAGACCCTAGCAATTACAGGCCTGTCAGTCTCAAGTCAGTGCCTGGTAAAATTATGGAGAAGATGATTCTTGAAGTTACTGAAGCGCACCTGGGGGACAATGCAGTCACTGGTCCCAGCCAACATGGGTTTGTGAGGGGTAGGTCCTGCCTAACAAATTTGATTTCTTTTATGATAAGGTCACCCGTCTAGTCGGCCAAGGGAAACCAGCTGATGTGATCTTTTTGGACTTCAGCAAGGCTTTTGACATGGTTTCCCATAGGATCCTTCTGTACAAAATGTCCAGCATACAACATAACAAAAACATCATACGATGGGTGAGCAATTGGCTGACAGGCAGGGCTCAAAGGCTTGTGGTAAATGCAGCCACATCAGGCTGGCGGATGGTCATGAGTGGGGTCCGTCAAGGCTCCATTTTAGGGCCAGTCCTCTTCAATGTTTTTATAAATGATTAGGATGTAGGTCTGGAAGGCGTTTTGAGCAAATTTGCCGACGACACCAAACTTGGAGGAGTTGTAGACTCGGATGAGGGTGGAAAGGCCTTGCAGAGAGATCTGGACAGGTTGGAGAGCTGGGTGTTCACCAACCACATGAAGTTTAACAAAAGCAAGTGCCAGGTCCTGCACCTGGGACGAGGCAACCATGGCTATACGTACAGACTGGGTGACAAGACGCTGGAGAGCAGCCCTGCAGAGAGGGATCTGGGGGTCATGGTTGACAGCAAGTTGAATATGAGAAAGCAGTGTGCCCTGGCAGCCAGGAGGGCCAACCGTATCCTGGGGTGCATCAAGCACGGCATTGCTAGTTGGTCAAGGGAAGTGATTGTCCCGCTCTGCTCTGGTGTGGCCTCACCTCGAGTACTGTGTACAATTTTGGGCACCACAATGCAAAAAGGACATTAAACTGTTGGAGAGTGTCCAGAGGAGGGCGACGAAGATGGTGAAGGGCCTAGAGGGGAAGACTTATGAAGAGCAACTGAGGTCACTGGGCCTGTTCAGCCTGGAGAAGAGGAGGCTTAAGGGGGGACCTCATCATGGTCTACAACTTGAACTGCGAGGGGGAGTGGAGAGGCAGGTGACCTATTCTCCGTAAACACCAGTGATAGGACCCGTGGGAACGGGGTGAAGCTGAGGCAGGGGAAGTTCAGACTAGATATGAGGAGGAGATTTTTCACTGAGAGGGTGGTTGCGCACTGGAACAGGTTCCCCAGTGAAATAGTCACTTCACCAAGCCTGTCTGAATTTAAGAAGAGTTTGGACTGTGCACTTAGTCACATGGTCTGAACTTTTGGGCAGACCTGTGTGGTGCCAGGAGTTGGACTTGATGATCCTTATGGGTTCCTTCCAACTTGGGATATTCTATGATTTTATGATTCTATAGACTATAGCTCAACACTTACATACTCTGTTGTAGAACATGCAAAACAGGAGAAATCCCAACACGTTTCAGTGATATTGCCTCTCCTGTATTATGCACCCTGTGATCTACGCAGGTCTGAGCCACAGCTCACAAAGAGTCATATGGGGAGAGCAGATTAAAGCAAAGAACAAAAGGAGGCAAAGGGAAGAGAAGAAGCTTCTGAAGCTTTGGATGAGGAAAGCCTAATCTGAGTTGTAAAAGCTGACCTATCTTCAGAAATGCTGGCTTGAAATTTCAAACCCTGATAATGCTTCATTAAAAATATTTTAGGTCTTCTAGTTTGAGGCAATTGTGTGTGAGTATGTTGTTGAACCTTTTTTGCTTCTTAAAGTAATAAGACAATAGTGCATAGAAGACACAGGAAACAGAGACCTGGGATCAAGATCATCACCTCCCATTCTTTAGTTTGGAACAGAAATTTCTTTTCTTTTTCTATTGAGAAGAGCTTCTCCTGTGGTAATAATAATACTGATGTTATAAGCAACGTATTGAAATGCTTATAACCTAAAACAGAAGCTAAAATGTTCAGATATCAAGACAGGCAGAAAATTTGTCTGGAAAAATTTAGAAAGTTGCTCCGAGTAATGTCTAACAAAAGATCTGATTTCCACTTAGACAGTAAATAAACTAGAATGAAAATAACTGTTGTCCATACGTATGGCAAAAATAACTGATTCCTGTGACAACCGGGATGCACGAATAAGCATCATTCTTCCTGGGATTTACAAGGCATTGCTTTAGGGCATCACAAAGCTTTGTGTTCCAGACTGATTGCTGATGTTCTACTGAATACCACACACATGCTACCACCACCAGGGAAGTCGGAAATAATGTGATTTTGTCTGAATCCCTTCCTCTCACCGCTTTGCACACATCAGCACACTTCCAGTCCCATGCAGGACTTTCTAAATTGTAATCACACATTGTGCTTCCTCTGAAATGTGCAAGCCATCTGCCGCAACTCTGTTTGGTTTTGAGCCATTTCTTTGTGAATAGGTGCTTATCGGTCTCTCTTGTTATTATTTGTGCTTTGAGGTAGGTGATGGGGAGTCCAAGACCACCAACGCCGTCTTCATCTGACCAGATGCATGCAGAATTATTTTCTATAAATAATGGAAGGAGTTTTTGAAAACCGTATTCTTATTTATACTTCTGGTGGATTTTTCATTAGTTCTGGCTTGTGTGTGTATCTTGTAACGTGTCAATAAGCAAGAATAGTGAAGCACTGTAAGTATATTATGACAATGGAAAGTGCTAATAACTTCTCAAAGAAAAAAATCTAGCTTATAAAAGAGGGGGAAGACACTTTATGATTTGCTGTAAAAGCATGCTTATGTTTGAGAACCTGTGTTTTTAGCAAGTGTTTTGAAATACACGAAGTGCTACTAAGCGGTACTTTTTTCCCCCTGTGGATATCTGAGATGGCCATCATTGATATACAAAAGGACAGTTTTGTTTTGTTTTGTTTTGAAAGAAAACTCTGCTGAAGAAGTGGCCTTTATATTCCTTTGACCTACGTCAACTTAGAACTCGGTCTGATCTCCCATAAAGAATTCCATAGCCAGTAATTCTAATGCCCAAAATATTCTCCCCGAGCACTGCCTAAAAGCCAAAATATGTCTTTCTCATCACATATTGTCTCAGTGGAGCACAGCTGTTTCTGTGGGTTGTGGGTAGAAAGGTGATCTGATGCACACTTCCTTTGTGCATGCACACGAATATGTGCATCTTAACTATTTTTTCCACACAAATTATCCTGAACATAGTAGGAAAGTAAATGTTCTGTTCTCTTACAAAATGGAAAATTACACAACAGTCTGATGACCTGAAGTAGTTGATAGAAGAGGCTCTCTCCTCCCCTGACGTTTGCAGGTTTGTGTATGTGTGTGTGAAAATGAGATGCAAAATCAAAGAACCATAAAATAATTCTGGGTTAAAAGGAACTTCTAGAGGTCATGCAGTCTGAGCCCCAGTCCATGCAGGGCCTATTTTCAAGTTATGTTAGATTGCCTGTGGCTTCATCTGGTCCAGTTTTAAATACCTCCACTACAGAGAATAAATAATCTCCCTGAGCGTTAATTACAGTTTCTTCATATGCTTTCATATTTTAAGTGGAAATCTCCATGACCAGCTTAGTATTTCCCCACTGAATCCAACTGATCATATCAATTACCAGAGATAGACAAGTTAGCTTCTTGCACAATTGGTGGATGTTTTGATTTTTCAGAAGGCTTCAGAGCACAGGGAACCTATCAGGCATATCTGCAGTAATAAACAGTCACGCAGATATGAAGGCAAAAGACACAAACTTTAAGCTTACGTACCACCAGTCAGACTGACTGATTCTAGAAAATACCTTTCAAAAAGTCTTTGAAATTTAAAGCAAATTGCAATTTTCTTTTTAAAAATAATAATAATAATAATAATAATAATAATAATAATTAAAAGCATTCAGATCATTCTGGGGTCACTTGCCTGGGCTATTTTAGCATATGAACTTCATTTGAAAAGAAAACAAAAATCAACAGTTTATTCAAGGGAGCAAATTTCAAAGGTGTAGCTTGAAACCTGATTTTAGGAGTTTTTAGTTTATCCCATGCCCATAATGTCCGTCCAAAGAACTAAAATGTATATTTGCAACAGATAGCAATGCAAACAAGTGACAGACTAAAACTCAGTAATTAATGAATAAATTCAAGAAGTCAGCATCCTCACAGCAAATGACTTTCAAGCAGAAAAAGCAGCGATATTTGCGAGGCTCGATACTTGTATCAGTTTTCATACCCTTCTTACATGGGTGCCTGCCGATGTTATTTTAAAAGATGGCAAAACCATGTTGGCTGCATAGTAAAAGTGTTATCCAGTTTCTCAGTGTTTCTTTCTTAGCTGATGCTGTTTGCACCACTTCTAAGAACATTACCTAGGAACATCATCCCCGCTATATAGACAACATTTACAATGATCCTGTTCTGAATGGAGATGGTTCTTGCAATGCTGTCCAGAAAATAAGTACATTTTATGTGGTGACCAAGCCCAAATGCAGGCTGTTCTGCTGTACCAAACCACTGTTGTTCACTGCCTTCCAAATGGTTTACAAGAAAACAACCAACCAACCAACCAACCAAAAAAAAAACCATTTGAAATGTTTGGCAGCACTTTAAAATCACTAAGGTCAATTATTTTGTATTGAGGTAGTGGCATTACTGTCCCTGCGGGTGTTCAAGGAAAGGATGGACCTGGTGCTTAGGGACATGGTTTAGTGGGTGACAATGGGTGATGGTTGGACCAGATGATCTTGGAGGTCTTTTCCAGCCTTACTGATTCTAATATGCTCTGATTCTATATACATGTATCCATAAAAACAGATGCCTTAGGATCATGAATGCAGTTAACAGGTGTCTGACAGACAAAAGTGTCACTGGTGCTTTTTTTCCATCTCATTTGAAACTTTCTTTTGCTTGCTTGCACCTTGTAGAGGTGACTTCAAAGTATGGTGCAATTTAAGGAAGAAAAGGAAGAAGCTAGGATCTAGGAGTTCATATTATTCTTTTTTTTTTCATTGGACAAGTGTGTTTCTCATGAAGACAAAAAAGGAGAAAGAAGCAAATTTTAATGTCAGCTTGCATTAAGTTGGTTTTCAATTGAGATCTTTGAAAGGTATTTGAAGATTGCAAATGAGCAGAGGATAGGCAAGGGCCTGATAAAGGCACAGCAAGGCAGCCTTCTGGACTGTATCATGCAGTGTCGTCACCTGCATGTGGCTGCACTTTCTTTGATGACAAAGCTTCATGTCTCATTCATAATGATGCATGTAAATTTGCAAAGGATAGTAATATTCACATAATACCAAAGCCCTGATGTTCTTTCTTCTACAAACAGACAAAGGTACTAAAACCTGCAAGAGGAGCAGTAAAAAAGTGAATTTTTTGCAGGTGTTTTGCCAGAGGCCTATGTGAATTAAAACTCCATGTATATTTCTCCGATACAAAACAATATGATGTTCTACTTAATTACCTGAAATCAGAACCAGAGTGGCAGGCAAAGGGAAAGATTGTTAGAAGTAAAGTACCCTGGACCACATACAGATGCTCTCTTAATAAGGACCTCATAATGAATAGCTGTTTCATGAGCAGTGTTTCTGTGCCTTTGGATTCTTTCGTATGTAAAATTCCCGACAATAACCTCAGCTCTGCCCAAATTATCTCTGATATTTCCCTTGGAAAGAGACAACAGTGCTGTGAGCAGTCTGGGGCTATACATGTTCGCAGTGAGTGTATGTGTTCTCTTTGGCAAGGTTGCTGCAGTCAAATTGTATTTGTAAGGGCTGAGTTCTGCTGAATTCTCTCGGACTCTCTCTTCTACCCAACAGCGTTTGACATAAGTTGTGGAAGCTTCATTATCTACCTCTCTTTCAAATGTGGTTGCAATCTGTCACGAAATTCAAGTGATCAAGCTGGGCAGATAGACTTACAGACAACACTTTTGTGTAAGTCCCATTTCCTTACAAAACCAGGCAAAAGAATCAAATTTTGTCAGTTTCTGGGCTTTCAAGAGGAAAGCTAAATTAAGTTCCAGATGTGTCCGGCTGAAGAGATGGCTTGGCATCACTGTATGTATATGTAAGTGGTCTTATTGACAGTGGTCTCAGAAGCTATCAGGATGACCACATATAAGTCCTTTTGCACAGTCATGGCTCTCTACTTTTAATATCAAATTTTCCTGCCTACAAAATCAGAGCAATATAGACAGAGTGGCAGCTCAAGATTGTCACAGCCAAGAGGTGAAAACTCTGTGGATTTTCCTACTAAAATGGTGGGGCTTTATGAGTGAATTAACTCTTAAAAGAAAAGCTTACCCTTCCTGTTCAGGAAACATTTGATGAGAGGTAATATGGTTCAGGCAGGAAGAAGCTTGAGGCTTGTTCATCACCATTGTTTGAGGCTGCTGCTTGTACAGACAGTGTGACTAATACTCCAGACTAGAAAAATCGGTGCCTACACGGACCCTGAGTTCAGGTGTCTGTGTCCAGAACTGCTGAGCTTGGAGTGTGCTGGCAGCCTCAGGCAGCTTCTACTTCTTTACAGGCCAAAAAGTTTGGACAGGTTCAGAAAGGTATCAGATCTCCGAAAGTAATGATCCTGAAGTTGTGAGTTCACATGTGGCTTGTTTTAAACTCTACTTTTACATCCTGTAAAATGTACTAGGGCTGCTGTTATTTCCTTATTGACTTGTAAAACCTTGTCTTTCCCAAATCCACAAGAGCACTGTTTACTAAGCTACTAATTCTGTTTCCAAAAGACACCGGACAGCTATAAGGAAAAATTAGCCTGGGAACAAAAATTTTCAGCTTGTTCTGAAGTTTTGATTTGACGGAGGGTGGCAAGGAAGATGTAGTTAGCATCAAAATCACACCAGTGTAACTGCAGATTAAGAAGCCGGTGGCATCTGTTAGAGCACCACCTATCCATTTGCATTGCTGACATCTGCTGTCACTGCCCTCTGATTGCGTGCTGCAGGCAACCAGCTCCGGTGCAATAGTCTGTACGCTTCCATTGAGGTGATGATTTCAAAGTCGATTGCCTGCAGCTGATGGTTTGGAGGCGTAATGGAGTGCAAGGTTCAAGCTTACAGGAGCTCAGGCTTATCTAATAATTAGTAAGGATTTTGGTAGGTGATCAGTCCAGGCCAGCTGACTACACATACCTTCCTTAGGCTTAGCTAAAAAAGTACAAGCTTTCAGAGTGCTGAAATATTCTCATGTGAATACTGCCAGGTTCACCAGTGCTGGTGAACACACCGCTGGAAAACAGAAGCAGGCAATTGCCTATCCCAGGAGACACAGCTGCCACCTGCACCCCCAGAAGGGACAGTCAAGGAGCAGTCGGCAGCACAGGCTGCAAAGGGATGTGTCAGCTGGACAGCTGGCGCAGACCATGCTGTACTTCTGAAAATGTCCTTGCTTTTAACACCCTATAGAATCCAAAACAAGTAGGAGTACGAACCGTCAAGTATACTTAATTTGCAGTGCAAAGGGAATTACTGTTCCAAATGTTAAGAGGCTAGCTGTCGAGTTGCAGTAGTTTTGGATTACAAGCAATTCATTAATTCATGTGCTAAGTTTTCTCCAGGTACTTCTTTTTAGTGCAATACTGTCAAGCCCTTTGTGAACAGTCTTTGCTGCAGTCTAAAGGAAGCAGTAGGAGCAGAATACAGGGTGAACATTTTAGCAACAGAGATGTGGAAAGTGTAAGCTTTTTTTGCCAAACCTTCTTGGCTTTTCTGTGCTGAATTTGACTTATTTTTCTGATGCTTCGACTTCAACATTGTTCTTTTGCGGCTCTACATTGCGTACATTGAGTTGCTGGTATGGCTGAGGACTCAAACGGTTGAGGCAAAAGTCCAGCAGCTAATTCATCAGGGATATCAGGTTTTAAAGATCTGACTTATTTTTCAGTAGCCAATGCCTTTCGTAGATGCAACTGCTCATCAGCTCCTGGGCCTGATGTACAAAGGCAGCGAACATTCTCATAGAATGAATGTTTCCATGCTTTTCAATGTGGAGAGAAATGCTGAATGAACTTAATTGCACTTTTACATTTTCCACTGTTTTTTATAGTGAGATACTAGTTAAAATGTCATGAACGTGCTGTTCACCAAAAATAAAAATGGTAATTGTTATTCCTTTTAACACCTTTCTTCCCATAGTGCTTCAGAGACCGATAAACAAGATAAAATGATCAGCCACAACTGAAATGCAGCCAATTCCGAGGTGAAGCACAGCAGCTACAAAATGGCAAATGGTAACATTTCAAAATGGGTTAGGAGAGGACAAACGAATAATAACAGAAGGGAGTGAAAATTTGGGAGGAATGTAAGAATACAAAACAGGAATTTGGTCCGTACATGCCACACCTGAAGTTCATGCTAAAAATAAGAGTTACTGGTGGAGGATGAGGAGCTAGAGGTGCTTTTGCTCCTACATTCAGCTTACTGTCAAGAATGTTCAGTGTGCAGTAACAGTAACTGAAGTGTTTGACCAAAATGTGAAATGCTAGGCTTTTGTTTCACCCTACACTCATTATTAGGAAATTACAATTATTTTTACCAGTAAGGGCTATTTTGTGCAAGATAAATGTCCAGCTACCCAGGAAAAGAAATGGACACGTGAAAGTCTATCATGTTCAAGCCAAGAAGCACTTTGTGCAGGTGGGAGCTCTGATTGCCTGTCATAGTCCGTGGAGATGTACCACTCGCTGTTTGACACCGGGGCACACAGCTTGTAGATAGTTTTCCATGTTACTCTGCACTCTATATTGAAGAAGAGTTATCCAACCACCCACAGTTTAATTGCTAGCTATTCTCTGAACCTCTAAAGCTAAGGCCTCTCTCAGTAAACACTGTCATGCTTGTATGCGCATCCATATGTCCTCTGATTTCCCTGCAGCTTCTCTCAGGCAAAGTAGTTTCTTTGTTCGTTCTGCAAAACTCTCGTTTGCCCAACAGGCTCATGGAAGTTAGCGTTGTTTGTAATTATTTTCAGCAAGGCAGTAATTATATTTGGATAGACCCAGCTTCGTTATTAGTATTTTCCTGGAAACTCATCTTTATCCACTTCTTGTTTGTGAGGTAATGTTCAGCAGCCCCCAGAGCAGAGCCCTGAGGTGCTGGCCCCAGTTACAGGTGCCCAACTCATGGGCCCTGGTGATCAGTAGGTCTGTGCCAAAGGACACGCAGCAAACCTTACTCTTTAGTAAAGGAAGCTGTCAGTGGCAGCTAGATGGTGCCATGTACAGCAAAACCTTGACTTTGGGTTGAGATAAGGTGCCCTGGAGGTATAACTCCATCTCAGCAGAGGTCTAGTCCAGCACCAGAAGCAGACCTGCACCCCAAGCACTGTTGTCTCTGAGTAGCTGGAGGCACTAAGCCCAAGGGTGGGTGGGCAGAGCTGGGTAGGGCTGCCTGCCTCCCGCTTCCACTCCCCACCTGCTGACAGGGGCCCAGTTGGCACCCTCCTGGGACATATAAGCAATCCTGGGGTGAATCTCTCTCCTCTGCCTGTCCCCTGGGCTGGCGTTGGCCCTGGAAGTGGGAGGAGTGCCTCCAGAGCTGGCTGGGAGGAAAAGTGAGGAGAGGAATTGCTTTGCTGCTGATACAAAGTTGATTTTGCCACTCCTGGGCTGAGTACAAAATAAGAATTTTTAGCTTTGTTTCTCCTCCCTCTCGCCCCCCAAGCTTCAGGACAACAAAATCCGATTTTGCATATGTTCCTGCGAAGTCTGGATTAGCTTTCAGTAGGCAGCAGAGTTTTATGTTTTTTTAAGTCCCTGATTTTATTTAGCTCTCCTGAAAAAAGCTGGCTTAGTCTGTCGCCTGAAATCCAGATGGATACTCCATCCCGTTAAAGTTATTTTGCAGTTAGTGCAGCTAAAATGTGAGGAAGCAATCTAGCCTTTTGACACATATTAGACCCTTTTGATAGCCATAATAACCTTCAGAACCAGATGTCTGAGACCAAATCGTTTGGCAGATGAACATGTATTTCACGGGAAAAACATGTTGCTCGGTCTGTGTAGTAGGTGTGATGGGAAATACGCTGTATTGGTGTCCAGATAGCACAAAGGCCAACTTGGTTCTTTCTCTGCTGCGTTGACATTCTTCAGCTTCTTTTCCACATTTTTTTCTGTTTGTTCAGACAATCTGAATCTTGAAATGATGGAAGGATGCCTGCAGCCTCCTGGGTAAACTGGTGCTGTTGGCAGTTCAGCCAAACGCTTTGCTATAGCTTAAGACTCCACCAGAAATCCAAAGAACTCAAATGCCCGTAGACTCTAGCCCAGGCAGACAGTGTGTAAATGTTTAGTCTGAGGTATTTTATTATCTTGTTTCTCTTCTGTTTGAGAACCAACACTTAACCTGTTCTGAATATTTTTTATGCTGTGCTTGAAAAACAAAACAAGCCTGTACCCTCGTAATTTTTGTGAAAAGTAAAAATTTCAAAATTCTTTTGCTAAAGTGAGGTAAAGTGAGGTGGGAAATTATTGCTATGAACTTGGCTTCTGTGAAGTCCATGGTTTATGTAAAGAAATATCCTTCAGGCAGAATATTTTGAGATTTTTTTTTTTTTTTAATTGTTGAGAATTTTATTCAATGTGGACAAGAGAAAACATTCTTCCATGAAATGCTCAAGAGATTTCCATGTAATGGGCAGCTGAGAGACATTACAGATCAAATTAAAACCTTCTGAATTGTACTTTTCATAGTGGTTGATTAATACTTATTACAGTACATGTTAAATTGACTTTACTCACTCTTGATGATTTATACTAGATATTTATTCTTGGGTGGATGAAAGGTTTGAGGAATTGGATTGATTCTGCTTGGAGAGAGGCTCGCAGATTTCAGTGCAAGATACATCTTTTTGGTCAAGTATTTCCTGCCTTTTCTGGCTGGAGTTTTTTCTTACAATGAGATGGCTTGAGAGGAAGATTGCTCTATTATTTATTGCAGAGATGTGTGGGTGCTATTTTTTATTTTTATTTTTTGGTTTTACTAGGTGACATAATGATGTCTATCTTAAAATAAATGCTTTCTGAGAATTTCATTTTCACAGACATTTCAGATTGAATCCAGCTGAATCACTGGGCCAGCAGCTGCCCCAAATAATTGATGCCATTCATTTCAGGAGCATGACATCAATGTTCAGTTTGCCCAGGAAGCACAAGATTCAAGACAAGTCACCTAGGTTAGGACGCTGAGTTTCTATTCAGGTTATTCATTCCCTTAAGGTGAATTAACTCAATGTCAATATGATCAGAGTACCTAGCCCCGTACTAGGGTCCCAGTGAACCAAACCTCATTCGCCCATCTTCATCTACAGTGCCTCTTTGCATTTTATGATTGTGGCGACCAACAGTACCAAAGCTTAGGAGATTCTGGTATTTGTTCAGACATCTCTGAACGTATAGACCAGCAAGAGAACTGAAAGAGAGGAGCAGACTCCTCATTTAGTTTGATGTGCTATAGGTGCTAGTGAAAAGAAAGAATCTTCAGCTGTGTACGTTGCCACAGCATTTACTGAGTCATGTATTCAGTAGTGACATCGGGACACGTGAATGGAATCACTCATAGTCTTTTTCCTGTTCTTCAGTCATCCAAGTTCACTTTGCTGCGAGGGAAGAGATTACAAATGCATCAGCAGTATTATTAAGTCAGAATTTAACAAGTTGGGCAGAGCTGTAACAATTACAAACAATGAGGTCTTAAAACTAACATGTAAATACTTTAAAATTCAACCAAGGCAGGTGATTTCTGTCCAGTAAAACCTCCCTATGGTTAAGAACAGGTGGGATTAAGAACATGAGCTTTTTGCTTTTATGTTCACAGTTAAGACAGTTCTGTCTTGTCACTCTAAACCTCTGACCCTCCTAAACCTTATCCCTCTTGTTGTACAAATCTGTCTTCCTTACTTTAATTAGTAGAGACACGTAGGCTTTATGGCACAGGGAAGACTTCCAGGCAAGATTGGAGAATCCACAGACAAAGTTCTGCTTTGTTGGGCTGGAAGAGAAAGCTGTTCAACTCTGTTGCCATGGCTTATGATGGAGGAGTATGAGCCACATTTCAAGGGGGTGCCTAAGCCTTTCTTGGTATTCCCACTCAGTAAATTCATGCTGCCAGCTCCAATTACCAATGTGGATTACAGTCCTATAGTGTCTTTATTTAGGCATTGACCAAAAAGGCTATTAAAACCAGTGGGACCTCCTGGTGGTCTTCAAAAGTAAGAAAGCTCAAAAAAAAAAAAAAATGTGAAGTTTCTTTAAAAAAAAAGAACAAACAAACAGAGACCTTGCAAATATTCTTTTCTTTCCATACACACCTGGGAAAATTTTTGTTCTTTTTTTAAAAAAAAGTGTTTTGCTTGTGTTTGCAAACTTTAGCAAACTTGTGTACAAGACTTTAATTTGATGCTTTATACAAAAGCAATCAAGATATTTATCTACATTGTTCTAAACAACACATGGACAAAATTTGCTCTAAAGCAAGACTTTGTCAGTCCTCC
Organism: Oxyura jamaicensis; assembly: GCF_011077185.1. NCBI lineage: Eukaryota > Metazoa > Chordata > Aves > Anseriformes > Anatidae > Oxyura > Oxyura jamaicensis. The sequence goes on from NC_048893.1 coordinate 87,676,812, forward strand.
TTTAATCCTATAGGAACTCCAAAAAGTGATAATTTGTTTTCCTTTTAATTGTAATGATTTTCTTTATGATCTGACAGAATATATGGCTGTGTATCTGGAAACTTTTTCTACTTATCTCCAAAATCTTAGTACAAATTATACTAACAGGCGACTAACCAAGGAAATTATGATGCTTGGACTGTGTCTTTGAAAAGGATGTTGTGAGTGATGCATGGTTATAATTTTCCGGATTGCATTCAGATGTCCAAACTGGCAGTTGTTTCCCCAAACAGCAGGTGTTCAAGCTCACAGACAAGATGATAATAATAACCAACAGAAAGTTATATGAGGAATTCTATATAGCACAATGTCCATGTTTGGCTACGTGCAGAGTGAAGTGAAGTGGCAGTGAAATTTTTGTTTAATCCACAGGCTGATAATAACAGGGACTGAATTCAATCACTGAAGGCATTGATTTTTGGTTCCTTTCAGAATCTGGGGAAAGTCAGTACAGAGATTCATATGAATGAGCTTTTTTATTAAAATGACAGACTTTTCCAGTATGATCTCTGCATCTTCACCCCACGGCTGTTCTGTATGAGCATCCCTGTAAAGACCGCTGAGACAACTAACTGTCCTAGCCTCTGGGATTGTCTTGTTTCAAACTAAAGTGAAGAAAAAGGCAGCAGTAATACATGAGCTGTGTCCCTAAAAAGATTTGAGGCACAGACATAGGTACTGGAGGGAAATTTACAATTAAATGCATTTTTAACCAGAGTAAGGTTATGTCAAGGATTTCAAAACCTTTTGTGTTACAGCTCATGTAGAAATGTGGCAGTTTAGAAAGAATCAACACAGTACTTCAATACAAACTTGGCAGAACAACCACAGAAGAAGCATAGAAAAATAAATAAAAGAAGAGCCTGGTTTTTGGGATGTCTCTGTTTGCAGACTGTAGAAAAGATACAGGACTTATTCTTAACTGCTGGATGATCCTTCCGACAGACCTGTGCTCTTTTGCTGACACGTACACACTCACTTAAAACACACATTGCTGAAATTTCTTCCAGGACAATATTAAGCTGAAAAGGTGGACGTTCCAAAGAAAATGTGCCTGCTGTCCAAAATGCCTGTTGCTCCCTCACTTCAAATATTGACATTCGTCTGGGTGCTTCTCGTTGTTTAGGTTGTCCACAGACCAATTTAACTGAGGCTACACTGCCAAGAAATAGAACTTGTCTCAGTAGGAAATTTCATAATCATTACCACTCTTAAGTGTACACTTTCTGTCTCATTTCGTTTTTTTTATTGCAACTGATGTAATTTGAAGATTGATGTACCTCATTACTTGCATGTCACCACGCCACACTGTTCTGCCTTCCCACTAACGTTAAATAAACCATTTTTTCTACATTTGTTTTCATTTAATGTTTATGTATGCATTGTTAGGTGAATAATGTTCAAAGATCTGTTCACTGGTTTGTTATTTTGGGTTTTTAATTCACTCCTGTGTGCGTGGTGTCAGAAAAAGCCATTAAAAGAAAAGTATCACACGTGGTTATAGGTCTATAATAGATTTAGTAGATTTAGTAGATTTTAGTAGATTTTTTTTTTTTCTTGAAAAATGTTTAATTCTAGTTTCCACTCTTAGCATTGCTAAAAGACCTTGGGAGAAGGCAAATTCTCCTAAAGACTTGCTAATTTTAAAGTGTGCCTTCTTAATCTGTCACTGCTGTGTTGTAACTTTTACTTTATAATTACTTTATAATTTACTTCATAAGTCCTATCATTATGGTGTTGTTTTGAGGGGCAGCTTAATGGCACAAGAGAATAGATATAGCTAGGGAAAATCTGATTAGATGCCAGAAAAAAATTCTCAGTGAAGGTCAAACATTGGAACAAGTTGCCCAAAGAACTATTAAAATCTCCCTCCTAGATTTGGCTGGATATGATTCTGAGCAACCTGCTCTGACTTCAAAGACAGATATGCTTTTAGTGGGGACTTGGGCTAGAAGGCCTCCAGAGGTCCTTTCCAAACTAAATCATTCTCAAATTCTGAGAATTTTTTTCTCTTTTGTCAATAGTTTGTGAAGAAAGTGCTAGTGTTCAAAGGCTTATAAAATCTGATTTTTTAAGGCTATCAATAAAATTATAATAGTAAAGTTTACCCTCTGAATACCCTTTGCAATGACATGGAGTGTTTCACCAAACTACCATAGACTGATTTCACCACCATTTTACCACAGAGGTCACTACTGTCTATCCCTGGCTAATTTTTGTCTTTCTGATGAAAATAAAGCATTGGCCTCTGCCTTTCACTGTACTTTTTCCTGGCACTTTACGGGTAAAAATAGCCTACATGGATATCCTAGTGAATGGTTCATTCTACCTCCCAGCAATGGAAGAATCTTCCCTACTGCATACTGATGGTACTTTTCTTTGTCTCATTTTAAGTCTCTCAGATGACAAGGTTTCCACCACTTCTTTTGCCAATCTGATTATTAAACAGCAGAGAGCACAACCTCATGAAGTTTCCCCAATGTCAATCTAAGTTTTCTCTCACAATCTTTTTCCTATTATTCCTAAGTCTGTCTTACATATTGTATTAATATACCTGTCCCACTCCTTGGTGTTTAAATACTTAATCCACTTGAAAATTGTATCATGAACTATTATGGTTCATCTTATTCTTTTAGCAGCTTGTGTGTGATCATCCTCCTTTTCCTCTGGATATTGCTCTTTGCAGCCATTTTTTGCTTCTCTGAAATCTTGCCGTCTTTTTTGATCATTGGGCATGTGGAACTAAGCAGAGCTTTCCAAGCCCAAGCCAAGAAGAATGTAGGTTATTGTTCCCTTGCTCTGTGATGAGGTACCTCTGCAAAATCAGGGAAAAAATGCATTTTTCTTTCCTCTACTGAACTTGTATTACAGCACAGCTGTAGAAATTTATCATCCTCTGTCACAATCAGGGCTCCTTCAGCATTACAACCTCCCCGTGGAATAATCCCATGGTGTAGGTGTGCTATGGGTTGTCAGGGATGATCCTTTAAGATAAGTTGTTAGAATTACTGGGTTCATGTTTCTTCAGAAAAACAGAAATAGAGGATAGATGTAGTGAAATGCTCTATATGCACTGAAACCAGCCAAGCCATGGATCTGGCACCAGCATAGCCTTTCTTTCAACATGTTTAAAATATTAATAGATGCTACTTACATGTACTATGAAGCATGGACTATGTGGAGATTTTCATGCAGCTCTTAACTCATATCAAGAGCCATAAGAACTTCATGTGATGGACATGGATACAATGAAAAATTATTCGTGTGTTTAGCAAACAAGCAGGGAAAGGGAGAAGAGAACCAAACTCAATGCTAGAAGAGGGGAGGATGGAGCAGGGCAAGGAAATGGTAATTACCCAATTTAAGTACTATCCAAATTCTTATTCCCTTTCTTCCTGCCAGTCTCCATTCATCTGTGTCTAATTCTGAGGAGGCCTGAGTGCATGTCTGTACGTGTGTGCCCTGATTGTTTGTGCCCAGAAAGACCACTTGTACCCGCTTATCTTTTGGGTATGTTCTTCATTCAATGCTACCAACAATGTGTTTTTGTTTAGCTAGAAAGAGAACCTGTTCTAATTCACATTCAACCTCCCTTGAGGGAAAAGCGAACAAACGTGTTTAAATTGCAAGAAGAAAAAGTTCACCAATTCAAAATAGTCTGATGGGTCTCTAAACTCAAAACAGAAGCATGGGAGGTTTGCCCACCGGTATGAAGACGTGAATCTGAATCGTTGGACAGGAAGGCCGGCGTGCCAGCAAAGCTCTCCCTTCGCTATATCAGGAGAAATCAAGGCTCTTTGATAACTGACAATTCATCAGTTTCTGGCAGTGATCCATCCACAGGCAAAAGAGCCGTGCATCTACATTTCTACTTCAGTTGTGGTGAGACATGCAGACGGTCTTGCAAACAGATAAATATTCAGCCCACTCCCTGGGGGCTGTTACCACACAAAGTCTGACCTGAGATACACTGAACTCAGTGTCCGTCATTTGGAGACCCGTCTATATCTGCTTCTGTTTATTGTGAAACCCGACTGTAGAATCTATTGGATAAAACCGCCTTTATTAAGCCTCTAAATAATAGCTGTGCTGCAGTAACAAGCCAGTCACGTCTGTCAAAAGCTTGGGAAAAGCTGTACTCAGTTCAAAACAGTACTTTTATTTCCAACTTTTTAACAGAGACCAGCTTCTAAATACGGTATCTCTTTGCTCATGTTTCTGGAAGTCAACCTTTCTCACTGTTTTTCTTTGGCATCTACTTCTCCACAAAGAATGACCTTAATAATTTTATAGTCAGTTGTTTTTTCATTTCACAGTTATTAGTAGAGCAACACTTAAGAATTGGTCGGTGCTTCCAATATATTGCAGTTTGCCCCACCAACGTTAAAGGAATAATGAATGCTTGTATTTGGACACTTCTTCGGAACAGCACAAATTTTCCCTTTAACTTGCCTGGGGGCTCTGCCCTGCTGTGTGTTTTCTAGCATGGATTACACTGGCTTCTCTGCTTGTCCTCTGTGCTGAGTGATAGCAAAATGGCTTCTCCTCAGTGGGCAGAAGGGTTATGGCCTTTTTGCTTGTCTGGCATCTGCTGACAAACTGAATTCCCAGTCAGAGCTTTTCTTGGGTAAAACCAGTAAGATCAGTGCTAGGGTCTTCAGTTTCCTAACGTCTTTTGTAAGGAACAGACTGACATTCATCTTGACTCTTTGGAGCTGGGAAGCCCCACCTAGTTCTGCATAATCTCTAGTGCAACAGAAAGGATAACCAGCGATCTGTGTAACAATTCAGGAATTTCACACAGAGATGGTGAACTTAAAAGTCTGACGAGCATTTGTGACATTAGTACTTAACTGCTTGTTGCAGTACCTGGATCTTTGCTGTGTTAAACACCTACCATTACAATTGCCTCAAATACTCAGATAGAGATCAGGCCCTAAAATAAAACAGAAACCCATCTGCGCTGTCCCAGTCAGCCTCTTCTCTGTCCTTAGAAATGAGCTGGCTCGTTCCTTCTCAAATTGTGTTTTCTCCCTGTTGAAAACTTTTCCACTGTGAACTCAGAAAATTAGCTTAAAATTGTCTCTTTTGCCCAGCAATGACCTGTTGTGCAGTATGGCTGTAACATGGGGAGAAAAATCTCTTTCTAGAAGAGCAAACGTAACTGTCCTCTTCTTTTCTCACCTAACCCCATATTTTAGCAAACCAGTGGGAGGAAGTAGAAAGCAAACTATTTATTCAGGCTTTTGTATTATGTTATCAATATAGCAGGGGCTCTGGAAAGCTTAACTCCAGAGAAGTTTGCCAAAAGTATCCTTAAAAAAACAACAACAAGAAAAAGAAAAAAAAAAACAACACAGTGATTATGTTGTATCATACTGGAAATAAAGAGGCTCTGTGTTGCAGCAGTATGGCATCCCTATGGACACAAAGTTATTATCTATAGTAAAGAAAATCTAGTTCTTATTTGATACTCCAAATGTTTTACGAACTAAGTCTCTCATCTCTATTCTACAGGTAAAATTACTGAGATACAGACTGTAAACTGCCTGCAAAAGAACACCCCAAACACTAGTAGTAGAGCCAGGATAAGATTTTGAGACTTGTGGGCACAGAGCAGAAAGCCCATGCCCTGCAAGAGCACCGACATCACCAGGTAAGAGTACCAAATGACAGGGGCTGTTTCTTTGGGGTGGATTTTGGAGATATACTCCACTCTCTTTCCAGCCAACCACAGTTCTATTACTGGCTTCAGTAGGAACTGAGTTTTAGACGAGGTTTTTTAAGAAACTGTTATCTTTAATACATCTTATGTGTAGCAGCACCTATCGTCAAGCTGCAGCTGTTTGCCTTATTCACTGTGAGTGAGTCCTATATGGTTACATCTTTACAGCTGAAAGCCCCTTCTGAATTCTACTTCAGGATGAAATAGTTGCTCTGCAGGATCTCAAAATCTCCACACTTAGAGATAATGCACCAAACCTATTGTACCAGTAATTTATGTCCTGTTTATGGTTCCATAGTTTTCCTGTGTAAATAATCAGTCAGGATTTGGCCCCCCCCCCCCCCAAGGTTGTTGTCCTGCTTCCAAAAGGGCAGGTGTTTTACTTCAAAGTGCCATGTTTTTTTTCTTCTGGCTGCAAAGTAGCCTGAACCTTCACTAATATGGGAAGGCCAGAGCCCCAGTGGAGTAACAATCAGCAGGTTTCAAATACTAGAGAGAGAAAGACCTCTAAAGCTCTCAAACATCTTTTCTCGTACCAACAATGTCCAGCACATCCCTTCCTCTTGGTGCTAAGAAGATGAGGCCCCCACTGCATCTTTTAAAACCAGGGATAACAACAACTTCCCATGTAAAATAATTGCTACTAATAAGAATCTGCCTCCCTTTTTTCACTGTCAGTTGAACAGTTGCAGACTTCTTTTCAGTCTTGAAGGACATCATTTTTTAATTACCTCTATACTGACATTTTGCATATTGGGGCTAATAGTATATGGAAAGAAGAATGGCTGTATCAGATTGGATTGAGTCATCCTCTAGCTAGCCTAGGATCCTGCAACCAAAAAGTGACCAAAACCAGATGCCTAGTTAAGAGCATCAGGACAGGGCAAGCTCTCACTAATACGTTGCCAACATAGTCATATTTTCCAGCAATCTGCAATCCAGAAACTATCTCAAGCAGAGATGATATTGTCAGGGAAAAGGGAACATCAGGAGAGGAGACATTGAGTCTAGGTCTTGTACATTGACATGAGTGGTACATTCATTTATTTGATACTGCATTGTTTTCTATTTAATTCACAGTTTGTGTAATTTACACAGTTGTTATAATTTATGAATTATTTTTCAAAGAGTTCGTTCTTGCTACTTGGCCACAGTAGAGAATTTTTATTACGGCATGAAGAATTTGTCTGATCTGATGTCACCTAACTCAGAAGTATTTTCCCTTTCACCACGTCAGCCAACTAGCATTGTTTCCAAAAGATGCTGAAATCAAATTCTGCATGTTTCTTGTTTAAATCTTTATCAAACATATCTTTCTTTTCAGAAAACAACAACAACAAACAAACAAAAACCGATGTTTTTTTTCAGAAAAAAACTTAAATGTTTTGCCAGTTATATACTATTGTCTGGAATACTAGGTGAACTCCTTTTTTTCCTCTTTAAGAAGAGCTGTTTCTTCAAGTTCCAGACAACTAATCCACTAAAACTGGGACAGTGTGTAAAAGTTAATGATGTGCTATGTGATTAACTTCCTGACTTAACTGACTAAAACCGGAGTCTAGTAGTAGTAGAAAAAAACATGTCTCTTATCTAAACAGTCTCATTAGACAAGTGGTATTTCTTGAAGGAAAAAGTCCATTCAGTTTACATCCACAGGAGTAACATGTATTACAGGCTTAATTTCAGGAAGGAAAAGTTAGAATTTTGATTCTCAGCAAGTTATTCATTATGGTTTTGCATAATAAATTGCACTCACGCACCATTATGGTTTTCTCTTGCATGCTCCAACAGGCTTATATATCAATATGCATTGCTATTTAGATAGGGCCAACAATTAAAATCTCACTTCACTTACTTAGAGAACTTACCGAACAAGGACCAATCCTGAAAAATAATAATAATAATAATAATAATCTATTAATTTCATTTGATCCAGTTGACTCTCAGGAAGGTACTCTCATTTGTAAAGTGAGACAACTTGTAAGTCTTGAAGGATTAAGATTTGTTCCTAGAGGTCTCATCTCAGGCTTTATTTCATGTGCAAAATGCACATATAACTTTCTCATCATTTTGCTGCAATAAAAACCTCTCCTATGTCCGCACAGTGAAAGTCATTTACAGTGCAATTTGACTTCTCATATATTTCTTTGTTGCACCTCCTGGGAAACATGATTCAGGAGGTGAGAAATGAAAATGGCCATGTTAATAGGCTTAACTCCTGAGGGCAGCTATGGATACTGAAACATCCTCTAGCACTAATCAGAGATTTAGGTTTTCTACATTACCATGCTCTGTACAAGCATGTTCCTTGGCATCACAGTGAAACAGAGGATGACCACGTGCAGATGTGACAAATCTCATGCTGCCAGGGTGAGACTGAGACAATTGTTCCTGTCTCTGACCCTCCAGCCTCAGTTGCTGCATCTCCTAGAGGATGCTGTTTTCCCTGTCACGCGAATCCTCTCAGGCTGCCCTGCCCCGCTATTCAACTCCATATGAAGGACTTACAGACTTACTGCTGCTACGCTGAGGAAAACAAATGCCATCCTGACAACTGAAAATGTTAAAAACACAAATATAATTATTCTTTCAGTCCTCATTTGGGTGCTTTGATTTAAGAAGTATTATTTTCATAACTGCTTTTCAAATATTACTCATTACCTTCCTGGCTGCTTTGCACATTGTTTTCCTTTTCACTTAAGATGTATTGCTTACGCTAGGAGAAGCTGTGTGGCCCCACAGTTTGAGAACAAGACCAGATGGCAGGAGTTATCACATCCAACATCCAGTTTGCCACTGATGTTATGCGTTGCCTTGGGCAAATTGTCTGTTAACACTATGCATTTTTGGAAGGAGAGACAGTAATATCTTTTCTATAGTAATCTTCTGAATGTTTCTTAAAGACTGTACTGAGCACAGGGTGCCCAGTGCTCTGGGGCAGCTTTGTGCCTTTGACAGTGGTAATAAGCAGAAAGCTGAATCCTTACCTCCCACAACATCCCTGCCTTACATGACAGTTATATTTGCACACTCCAGCAGACACATCCACCTCTTTTGTCAGTGGACTTAATCAGAAAAAATGTAGCATGGGAAAGAAGCTGTAAGAGTAAAGTGGAGTAAGCAGGGGGTGAGGTGAATGCTGGCCTGCATCTCACCAACATCATTCTCCCTAGAGGAAATCAAAGAAACATGAGTTTTGCAGACACCGGCCTCTTAGTTTAAATGCCTTCTGTGGTAAGCTTGATTCCAGCTGTTGTTGGATACCTGTGCTTGGGCTTCACATAATTTTTTCCAATGGAATAATTCTCTAAGTATAAAATTAGAAATGTTTGTTATGTTTCTTGGAAGACTTTTTTTCATCATAAAACTAAACAGTTTTCTAACTGCAACGTAACTACAAGCCAAACTGTTCTATACAGTCCTGCTGATCTTTTTTTTTCCACTGAAATGGCCGTCAGACATGAAGAGTGTGATGGAGAGCTGATCAATATTTGGTAAATTCTACCAAGCAAGCGTCTTTTGCTTGAACATAACATTTTTTTTTTTTTTTAACCTGAAGAAGTATGTTTTCCACTGCCTATTATCCCTAAGCTCAAGTGACAAATAGAAATAAGCAGGCCATTTTATACGTAAAGAACCAGTAAGCAAAGATTACTCAGTAAGCCACTTTCTTTTTATTTATCTTTGATAAGCAAAGATATTCTTCCATTCAGTTGCAAATTTTTCTTGGGTAGGCATTGCTGCTAAGTAAAAGTCATTAAGTAAATCTAAGTGTTGTCAGCACAAGGATGGCTTTAAGATTAGGACTAAAGCTAAATTCGTTCCCAAGAGAACTAGAAAGACAAACATTCCCCAGAAGTATAGATTGCAGCCTGTGAATTTTTATTAAAACATGTAATCTGACTCAAAATGGAAACCTATTTCTACTTGAAACTAAAGAAGAAGGTATGAATGTCTATAGGTGAAGTTTTTTTAAGGGTAGTTTCCTTCAAACATGATTATCAGAACACCAGTTTAAGGGAAGGTTTTCTGTTGTTACATGTTATTACTTTAAAACAATGTGTTACGATTGGTTTTATTGAACATTGATCAGAAGGATCAGCCAGGGAGCCAGGGGAATCTCTCTGATAGCTTTCCCATGGGCTGTTTGCTCAGGTGTAGGAAGGGCAGTACTGTTGTTCCAAGAACACATTTCCCAGAGTGTTTTTGAAAGAGCCAAAGAAACAATAGTTACATCAGGTCCCTCTGCTCACATGGCTTATTCTACTGTGGAAGCACCTGTATTTAAAATACACTCTGTGTCCTCTCCCAGTGGTGAAGCCAAGAGAATTATTATTGGCAACATTTTCAAGCCTTAGATGTCTAGATTTAGGCATCTAAATACGTGGATTGATTTTGAAGTACTGAACACACACATACATGCACACAGACATATGCACATTTTATTGAAGTCAGCTGGAGACGCTGGGTCATAAACATTTTTGAAAATCAGGCCACTTATTAATTTAACTGTCTAAATATGAATTTATGAGCCTGGCTTCAGACACACCCAAGTCTAGTCATAGGCTCTCACAGATATAAGCATATTGTCCCAACACTGCACAGTGCAGACTGACTAATCTTTAAGCCCCGTTCCAGAGTCACACTTCTTAAAATTAAACTCAACGAAAATAAAACTGGGAGAATTATTTCCATATATTGAAACCAAGGATTATTATTATTTTAATCCTGGACGGGAAAGGATTTGAACCTTCCTCTGCAGTAACTGGAACCTAAATATTGTAGCCCTACTGTTAGCTAGTGAGAATCAGAAAATCAGGTTGATTTATTGCCCAATTTTCTATTTTTCTTTGAAATATTACAGTGTTTACTGAAATCTGTGGGACAGCTTGTGATTATTGCTTATAAAGAACAAGGGGATCGCCAGACAGCCCTCGCTGTGCCACAGAAGTGTTGTAATTACACACTGCTTTCTACTCACAGCTTCGGACAAAAATGTGACCTTGCCTCAAGGACATTAAAATGGAGCACAGAAACCAATTTTACAAAAATCCTCCTGTGAAAGCTGATGTTGGATTGGTGCAATGCTGCTGCCTAATACCTGAGCAAGAGTTCGTCTGCAGTGCCAGTTCCTACAAGCCTCTGAGGGCAAGGCTTTTGCAGTGCCGCAAACAGGGGTTTGCTTTGGAGCCTTCTTTTGTGTCATAAAATCTCAGTCAAAAAATTTGTGTCAGGGAAGTGTACAAAAATATTTCAATCACCACACATCTCTGACACTGTTCAAATATATTCAATGATCTGCTTCCATCACAGTTGACAACACAAAAATGACAAAATTGACCTGAAGAAAGACTCCATAGACTCCTGCGCTGGTTTTGTTTCAGGGTTTGCCTTTTTTTTTTTTTCTTTTTTGCTTTGAGGTTCTTCCTTTGTTTTGGATCACAGCAGCTGGCAATTCAGTTCACCAAGTATTGCTGTGAAGAATTTCCTTTACTGATAACAATGCAGAACAAATTCAATTTCTTCTTCTCACTCAGTGCAAGGATCTGTGTGTTCTCAAGAACTAGCACATTTCAGAGTCAAAGGTGGTCCAGAAAGCATATATCCACAAATAGATGTGTCTGTTTTGATTTAGCAAGGTGTTTTATGGTTTAGTTTATTCTCTCAGGTAGCCTTAGACTGTTTTTTCTCTTACGCTTTTTTTTTTCTTTGTAATAGAGTATCACCAGCAAAGGCTAGATAGAGTAAAACAGAGCAACTCAGTGGGTGGTAAAAACACTCAACCATGTAAAGCCTAACATTATTTTGATTCCAAACGTTCTCTTTTAGAAAACAATTTCTAAACCAATTGCTTCTGAGCTGGAAAAGACGCAAAGGCTATCGCTTGATCTTTTAGTAAAATCTGGTAGCAAGGTCAGTTGAAAGATAGAAAGTCATCCTAGATAAGCACAACTCTCTATTTCCCTCTTTCATATTACCTAAGTTACAAACATTGGATGGATGCAGCCCTTTTGAATCTTTACAGAGTACGGATTTGTTATTTAGGATGGTGTTAGTCTACATTTATACTACTAAAGGGAACAGAATCGTGCACTCTGTATTTCACTGAACAAGGTTCAAATTCAGGTGTTGTGACTGATACAGTCACAAATTTCCCTTCCCTTCCCTTCCCTTCCCTTCCCAGCCCACCGAAGCTGTTCAGCACAGAGGGCACCCCGTGGCTGCAGCCAGCTGGACTAGAACTTTTGGTCAGATCTGAAATGGTTCTTTTCTCCCTACAAGACAACTTTGTTTCCTCTGCCTTTTCATCATATAGTTTATAAAGCACGATCTAAAAAGACGTGAGTGCTGAAAATAAGAGCTAAAATGCAAACCAAAGAAAGATTCGTGATGCATGAGTGCACAGAGAAAAATATTTAAGTGAATGTCAGCAGCGTTCATGTTCAAGCTCCTAGAAGTATCTTAATTTGATTTTTACGAGTCCAGGTACTATCAATTCTATTTTTAGTTCTGAAAATTCCCAGAAATACACCTTTAACACAGAACTTCTGCTGATACTCCTTTTAGTCCACTGCTGGATGGGTATCCCTACTATTTCCATTGTCTAGCTTTATTTTTCTCATTCTTTGTGGTAGTTAAGCAGTAAGTGTTTTCCTATGTGCTCGCTACCAACTCCATAAACAACGAGTGAGAGACTAAGTGGGGACAGATTGGTAGCCACTTTAGTCTCAGCAATGAAATAGCAGGGAAAACTAAATTTAGCCCTGAAAATAACAGAAGTAGACAAATAAAGGAGGAACAATTCCAAGTGAGGAGTGAAATGTGCATGCCAAGACCGCAAAGGAAAACTGGGAAAGCTCTTTCTCCGGACACCCAGAAACAAAAACTTCAGTCAAAAGCAATGGGAGATTCCCCATTCACTTAAACAGTAACAGTAGCAGGGCCCAGCTTCTGAACAAAACATCACTTGCTTTTCACAAGTAGAGAAATTGTTTCTCTCTTACAGATCTTAATGGTCTTAGAAGGAAAGCGTGAGCAAAGAAGTTGCAATATAGAACAAAGGAACCAGGACACAGGCAGCTACCAATACCATTAGATGTCTGGTTGCTGGCTGATGATGACTTTTTGCTTCTAAATGTATAAATGCCCTATCCTTTAGCTTCCTACCATGATCCTCTTCCCTCTTTTTTGCCCGCAGTTCACACTACCTTCAGTGTCATCACCCGGCTCTGTTCTGACAATTGTCCTGTCTTGACCACAAGGATATGGAGACAGACATCTGCTTAGCTTCTTGCTTATAAAGCTAGAGGCCTTCAAGAAGGTAAGATAGCTTGTATGGCAAAGAAAAACTGAACTTGAGAGGTGAACAGTGATGGTGATGGCACTCTGCAAAGAGTAAAGGAAACCAGACAGAAGCATGGGTAAATGCAGAGTATAAAAGTCAAATCACTTTGATTTTATTTTTTTCACTCATGCAAACAATTAACATATTGGTGTAAGGTTACCTCTGGTACTTTCCATCACATAAACAGGCTGTCTCACAGTCTGGGAATGATCTGGGAATCATCTGAAAAGTAGATCATTTGAAGTAATTGTGCCAACCCTGGACAGTGAAACAGTAAGAAAATTTAGATTTGTGAGGAATGGAGGGTTTTAAGCTAGTCACACTATAAAAAGATATTAAATAATAACCAAAAAATGCATAGGAATTAGAGATTGTGTGAGAAGATGAGATGTGAGAAGGGGCATTTGAGGTGAGAAACAAATCAACATGTTTCTAAGATCTGGAAGGGTACAGTGTGCAAAGTAGATTAACCGGAACAGGATTTTCAGTCCCTGGCTATCTTCATAAATAAGGATCTCATTAAAATGAAAGAAAAATTCACATCAGATATTTTGGGCAGCAGGACAGAAGTTGTTATTGAGGCATACGTACCTGCAGGTCTCATGAAGTACAAAGCTATTTGTGGTATGAGCAGGAGAGGGACTTCGTTGTTGCTGCTGTTTTCTTGTTGCTTATTGTTTAAAAAATTACAAAACTGAAAGATTTCATGAGTTCAGTGATGAGTGTAACTTCTGTTTAGAGAGTATCACATGCATGCACACATGCAAGATAGTGTGAAGAGGTCTGGGGTTGATGTGGAGTAACGAAGGATTTGAGGGACAAGATTGGCTATATGCTTGCGTGTTCATTACCGCAAGAAACAGAATTGGTGACAGAACCTCCACTTATGAGCACACCAGATTTGGTACAAACAAAATAAAAGAAAACAAACAAAAAAACATCTTCCCCAAGAAGCTTTAAATCTTTGTTTCTTTCCCAGGTATAGTATGGAAGTTTTTAGAAAACATTTAAAGTTAAACAAGCTAAATCCTGTTTCTTGTAGGCTTCTTAGCAGATGGAATTTTGTAAATGAACCTTGGATAGAGTGTTAACATAAATGTTAACCTGCTTCACTTCCACCTTGTGTATGATGTGGTAGAAAGATACTTTTCACCATCATTAAAAATGAGGCACATAAAATTATGTGCTTCTCCATGTATAACAGAAAATATACCGATTTCTTTCTCCTTATCTAATCCCCCCTGCGCCCAGTCCTCAGCAACACATTACGGTATTGTCAATTTTTTGTCCATTATTTTCTTAAAAATACGTTTTACCAAAATCTGGTTTTCAGCAGCATAGTATTGATTTGAATCCTGACTGCAAATGTGGGTAAATTGAGCTTTTCTTTTTTTTCTTCTACATGCGAAGAAGACTAGAAACCTGTAAACTAAACTTTGTGTAACAGTAGACCAAGGATGCTTTTATCATTTTACTGAACCACCTCTTGTGGATCACACTGAAACTTCTGGATTCCTTCTCGAATGAATTTGTTTTACCAAAGAACAGCTATTTCACTGAACTGCTCTCCTCCAGAGGTGCTAACTCATACAGTGCTTGGTCCTTCTGAGAAGTCATTAGAAGCATATGAGTCTGAAGTTTACCTTGTCTTTGCCATAATAGTAGCAACTAAAATACTCACAAACTGCAACGGTTCCCAGTTTCTTTCTGCCTTCACCAAATTCATAGAGGGTCTGCCACTGTTCCCATTCTTTTTTCAGCTTCTCAGTGCTGATGTCATCAAATGATGGTGTAGAGAGGAAAGGATATTCTCCCTCCAATGATTCAGCCTAGCATGATAGGGTTGAAGTGAGATTTGTTTAAATCCCTTTTAACACTGGAGCTTAATCTGCCCTTGGGAATAATTTAGTGAAGAGATTTTGCCTGATTTGTTTCCATGCACCAGAGTGCTTCAGGGATCAAAATCCTTTTGGGGAACAGTGATACCAATCCTCAGCATAGACACTGTAACAGGTTGCAAGCAGAAGTCACATAACAGGCAAAAGGATGTTGTGCACACCAGCCAAAATATGGCTACTTGGCATACAAAAAGCCTGACTCTTACCATGTGCGCTTTGCCGGTAAAAGAATAGTTGATATTTTTGATTTTATATGACAATTTGAAATTACTGCTGCGAAATATCAAAGTCACTGCCTGTTTGAGAGGACAGCAGAAAATCCACATGCTTCAGTTTCAGGCTGCATATATAACTATCTTGCCAAATGTACAAAACACACTGTTAATAGTGCTCTTTTAGCTATGAGTTCTGTAGATACATGATGGCGTCCTGGCTGCAAAAGTTGAAGTCTGGGGGTTTTGATCATTTACTTAAAGACAGGGTTTTAGCATCTGAATCACAACTTACATGAGGTTTTGAAATAGCACGTAAATAGTCCTCAGAAGAGAAATACAATTCTGTCCTCGCTGCTCCTTGCTTATTCTTTCCTGCAGTGCAGTCCTATATGATCCCTGCTATGGTCCTCTCTTCTTAGAGTTCCTGTTGCAAGAATTGTTGTGTACTTTAAAGATGTCAAGCAAAAGGCTCCATAACCCATTCTCCTTTGACTTAGTGTTATTTTGAAAGTCTGTAACTACATAAGCATGAACAGACCTTGTCCTTATCAAGATCAGGCCTAGTAGGTAAATTACGTTTGAGCTGCACTGCAGTCCAGTAAAGCCAGTGGAGTTGTGTCAGTGTAACTTAGAAATGAATGTTCATTTATCTTTCCAGCATGGACTGTGTCCAGTCATTGTTTTCATCTGCTGCTGCTTCTGAGCCACCAGCTCTTTCTGCTTGTGAATGTTTAAGTCCTTTGTTTTCTCCACCACCTAAACTCTATCCAATGGGCAACATGTTTTCCCTTAGATATTTAATATTGATTAGGTAAATGAATTTAAAATTTTAGAACTATGAACATTTGGAAATGTCTGGAGACATTGAATGAAGTCTGTTTTCTTTTGCAGTCTGCTAACAGCTGGAATCCTCAGCCTGAAAAGCCTTCTTTGTTTCCCAGGTTTCCATTACACATTTTTATACCACACATGCAAGCTATCCAGGCCTGTGAAGGAGGGACAATTCTGGTTTTTATGAAAGATGTTTGCCATTTTCCATTCTGCACTCTTTAGACCTCTAGTTGTCTAATAAATGTTGTTAAAGACATTCCTATTTTTCCCTCTGCAGCTATATTTTTAGTACAGATGCTGGGCCAAAGTTTGGTTTTGTACCAAATCTAATCCTGTCATACACAGTTAACTTCAGCAGGGTTTCTCTAGATTTGTATGAAGGTATTATACATTCAAAATGCAGAACTAAACTTGTTATTAATCTAATGTTTATTAATCTCTCCTGTCTAAAACAAATGGAGCATGTGTTAACCACGGGACCAGATAATCATTTTGTCAGTAACGTTGGTACAGAGCTTTATCTTCCTTTTTCTTCCTCACATGTGTAAACATAAAGTATGTCAAGGTGAAGATTTATAGATCTTACACTGGAGTCTTTTACTGAGCATAATTCTTGTCTTGATGCGTGAACTTCACTGATGTTCCCCTAATTTTTCACGATTAGGTCCTATCAAAGACTGGTCTTTAATAGCATGCTGGACATACTAGTGTATGAAATTCTTCTGTAATTTAACTGTTATATAGGTGAGTCTTGGTTTTGAGTACCGATAAGTATTCTGACCCAAAATGTTTGGAATAGTAGCAGTATTCTGACGTGCCTGGTCAATATCTGTTTTATTTAACAGCATTCTTTTTAACATGCAGTATCTGGTGAAGGGATTGTCAACTATAGATACAAATACCTCGGAAACAGAGTGAACCCCGCTTCTTAGAGTTATAAGACATTATTTTCAAACCTGGTACTAAAATCAAAAGATTGCGTTATAATATGTAGACAGTCTTTGTAAGGACAATTGCAATTCTACACTCAAAGTAAAAGAGAGGAACTGCAGAAGGCTACTTAGTCTACCTTTTATGAAGACAGGAGGAACTACACTCTACTGTACTCTACTTTTAGCCATTCCTGACAGAAACAAATCCAACTTGATACTAAAAATGTTCCATGAAAATTCTGCTGCCTTTCCATGCCACATGTTCCAATCTGAAATAATCTGATGCTTTGAAAGGTTTTCCTGTGTCTCCTCTTTTTTCCTGTTATAGGGTACTATGCAGAACAACAGCATAGACCTCCTATTTGCCATAACTCCTCACTTTTTAGAGACTGTCCCTTCAAAATATTTTTGAATAGACAGACAAAAAGATTATGCTAATCAAAATGCAGGGCAGCCTGGATTCAAAGAACTGTCTTTTGGTGACTGTATCTGATGATATTGGAAAAGATCTAGCACAAAAACAAATAGACATTTTTCATTTATCTATGCCATACTCTTAGTAGGATATTGAGCAACTAAGGTATGTCAAATTTTTGAATGAGAATAGCATATACTCATGGCCTGACTTGTTAAAAGACAAGTTTTCTGGAATCCTAAAACTATTTCTGCTGAAGGCCAAGGTTAAAGACTGGATGCTGAGGTTTTTTTTATCAGCATGGAACTATTTGTGCTGGAACACTAAACTTTCATCATTCAATTTGCATACACAATCCCTTAATTGCATTGACTGCTCATACAATAAGTTCAAACACTTTTAAAAGCAAAGCTGTTTCAATATTATTAAGTGGATATGTAATTTTATTAACATCATATTTAACGTTCCCTTTCTGGAGCATGAAATACCTCATTTCAAAGTGACATTTTCAAAAGGAATTCTGTGTTCACTTAGCCTATGAAATGATCTCCATGATTATTTTCATCCATTTAATTTCCTAAAACTTCCTCCTCATATTTTAAAGTCTTCTGTCTCTCCTACCTCTTTACATTGACACTATTTTTTCTTGGTCCTAAACAGAGATGTGACATCTCTGGATTGTATTTTATTCCAGTCAAGGCAAAAAGAGCACAGGAGCTCAAATAAAGTATAAGTATGAATAATGCTAGTTATAAAAGGATGCCAAAGTATCTTGGCGACCACATTCGTAAGCCAGAGCCAGAGAACCAGAAACTCATGTCTAGTAAGAGATGTCAGATTCAATTCTTGCTGCCAATGTCGGGCAAGAAAAATCTGCTCAATAAATGGTTTGCCTCGTATGACCCGGTTGGCACTTAGAGCAAGGATGCCTAATCATCAGAGAGTAGTGCAGGTAAATCGTTATGGAAGCATGTAGTTCTCCCCGTACATCCCATTTCTTGAATAGTGTTGTTTTCTAGATTTTAACACTAGGCATTTATCCATAACAATACCATTAGGGGCTATAGGAACCTCAGTCTGCTTAAAATAAAGAAATATTTGGGATTTGAATCGTTGCTGGCAGTAGATGCTAGCCCAGTGGATTCATGAGAGCTTCTGCTCTTCTTCACTGACACTGTATCTATCTCTTTGACTTCATTTTAATAAGGGAGGGAAATTGTAAAGTCCTTGTATTTCTGTGAAAAGAGTGAACTTTCCTTCTGGCTTCCCCACTTCCAAATGGGACATGTTTTTCTTGGTTTGCCATCTCCTGGAAGTGTTTTAAATTCCACAGGGTCTTGAGGGGAGTACTTTATTTTCCCCAAGCCACAAGTACCTGGGCAAGAAAATGGTTGAGTTTGCTGCCCTAGTTAGGGCATGTTTGTGTAACAATATTCCTCTGATGGAAATGGCTAGGGAAGGATGCCTGCTCACCATTTGTCAATAGAAACAAGGCTGATCTCTCGAGAAAAAGGGGAGCTGGAATTGAGCTTCCTGCTCTGCCACTATTGCCATAGAAAAGGGATACATAGAGATGGCAGTTTAGACATGCAGAAGCCACAAAGCACAGCATAAGCTGGAGCTGTGTGTCTCTTTGACCAACACAGGCACACTAAGCAGTAGGTCCCTGACTGCCTTGTCATCTCCCAACACTTCATTGACCCAGGCAACCACTTATGTGGCCTATACCTAGAGGCAACTTTGAAGTTGAGGCTGAAAAAAAATATATTGAATTATCAAACCATACGCTGAATATATCAAAAAACTATATATTGATACATTGAATTGCAGTATTATCTGAAGGGTCAGAACACATGATTTCTGTCCCATACCTGAGACAGAGCTAGCCACATTTCTATCTTATTCCAAAAAGTAGAGCAACTCTGAGCTAGATTTTGGTGGCCTACTGGAGTTCAGCCTAGAAAAACACTAGAATATATCCTCACCTCTACTGAGTGTGATGGAACTGTATGATAGCAAAACCAGCCAGCACACTTATCTAATCAGTGGTTAATCAGCAGGAACAGGAGCTTGTATCCTGTTGGTGTTTGTGTACAAGCAGGTGTTTGTGTACACCAACAGTGAAGTGACATTGCTGAGAGTATGCCCTAGATGGCCCAAGAAATAAAAAATAATATTTAAAAAATGTCATTCCCCTCAGGCTGTATAGAAGTTATTCCTTGCACAAGAGCGTGCGTAAATTGTTCCAGGTTGGCAAACACATGCTCCACAAAAAAGTCTGAAAACTAAGCCCCATCTTCACTTCTTACTCCTCAATGGATCTCCATCAGCCACTCCATTTTCTTGACAGCTCGATCCCAGTGAGACCAATCAGATGCAGTTGGCTATTCTCAAAAAGCAGATACCAGCACATCTGTCTTGACCTCTTTGGCAAAAGAAGGAAACGTAAAGTGCAAAGAAAAATTCCTGGTAAAGGAGCAAGGCAAGCAGGTCAGAATCTGTGCCTCCTTGCTATAGAAAGGTAAAATAGTATGAATACACCTGAATTCTCCATCAGCATTCCAAGACAGCTCTGCAAAGCCAAACAATGAAACCAAAGCAAGAAAAGTATTTCTAAAATGAAGCAGAACTCAAGTTTGACTAGTTAACATGGAAGGGCAAAACATGAATCAAGACCAAGATGCACAGTGTGTGCAGTGGTCAGCAGGGTACCATTCAGGAGGTCATTTCTCTGTGATGCCCAAATCGTGCTTTGCTTTGGTATCAGCAGCTTCTGTGGTCATCAGGAAAGCTGGACTAGTCCACATGAGGGCTGCCTGGCATGTTTAGTCCAGCTGGCTGGAGACATGCCATTTTTAAAAAGAATTTGTTTTCAGTGCTGCTTGCAGTGTTTATGCCTGACTAGCTTTCTGACTGACTATGCAACTCCCAGATAGCAAAGATGATTTTCAGTTTATAAAATCTGATGAATAAATCGTCCCTGGGGTTTGGCAGGGCTTACTAACTGCCTGAGATCTGCTGTAACTTTCTCCACTTGGCCTAAACTCTCTGATATGAGGTGCCTGAAGGTTACACAACTAAAAGCCATCTTTAGCCGCTCAATAGAGCAGACTTGGTTTAGAGATTCTGAAAACTCCAATTCCAGCAGTAGCATATGGGAACTGTTGCCGTGAAAATCAGGCCATTGTCATAAATGAGTGCTTTAGGCACATGAGGCTGGAATGAAAAAGACTGATAAATAGGATCAATGGTGAATGACCCGCCTGTGGCACTCAGTAGAAAGCTTGGAGATAGCTATTTGGAGTTCATTCATTAAGAAATGCATGCAACTGTGTTTCCCATCTGCTGTTCAGGTAACATTGTGGAACAACAGTGATAACTTTTTTTTGGTTTGGATTCTGTTCTTGAGTGCATCTTTTATGAAGCATGTGTTTGGCTATTAGTTGCAATTTCATCTTAGTGGCCTCTTTGATGACACGGATTTTTGAAACAGATGCTTGTGATGATAGAGTGACTTTTTCCAGGGTTAAGTGGGGCCTCCAAGACACAGCTCTGACGGCCTGCTGCTAGGGTCATTGAAACTACTGCAGTGGTTTCATTTTAGCTCCCTGAATGAGACTCCTTATGATGGTTTTAGCCTTCAGCCACATTCTTTTGCTTCAGAAGAGACTTTTCCATGCATGCAGAGGACAGTTTTCTAGTAATGCAGACTGACTAGTTTGTTTGTTTTTCAGAGACATTATAATTAATCATATGGATAGGTCACATATTGGTCCGCCTGCCAAAAAACAGTACACAGCAGTAAGTGAATACTGTTAGCCAAATTTTTACAAGCAAGATGGATCTCCTAGTTTGCAGCCATCTCTCGTCAAGAAATGCACGTGCCTCCATTCAGCACTTAAGAATGCTTGCAAGAGAAGAGCAGCCGAGCTCCCTGCTTGAAATCTATCAGGGACTGGTGTTCAACTCACAGTTTATCAAGGCCATATTCTTATCTTTCATGCTTTATCATTTGATCTCCCAGTACTCTGGATCCCCTTGTATAAATGAGAATAATGCAGCCTCCCTGATCTTACAGTCTGTTGTTTTAAGGTGTATTTTCCAAGGACTGAGAAGCACTCAAATAGTATGGTCCAAAGTGCCATTTCATTGCACTTAATTTTATTCTTGTCTACAAGCTGGTCTGTCTGTGGTTATGTGTCTCCTACTCTTAAGCAAGCTCGCTTCCAAAGAATCAGAAGCATCATTCTGAATCAGCAGTTGCCTCTCATCAAGGCTCCAAGGCAACCTCACTATATACCCTCCAGGTATTTCTCTGTTCCTCTTTAAGTTCACCTTACAGGTTGTGTTGTACAAGAATAAGATAAAAGCAGGTCCATGCACGTCTGAGATCACTGTCATTTTCCACTTTGTCTCAGGGTGCAAGTACCTCATAGTACCTAGCACAGCTACATTTACTTCACTACTGTGAAATAGGTAAGAGCTGGTACCCCTTCTACAGGTAATATTCCCTACCTTTTCAGCACTAGTTCTGGAGGAGCACTGAAAAAACAAGTTGATATCAGTCTTCCTGATTTTGAGAAGAAATAAAGAAAAGAGTACAGATCAAGGCACTCAGTCCTCCAGCTTTGCCTATGAAAGGTGTCCCAAGCACTAGGCACATGTTTCTGCATATGTTCAGGACAGCTTCTGTTCTGACAAGGCTTGTCCACCTCTAGATCTGCTGTTCAAGAGTTTAATCTGATGTCACCAGTAAAATCCTACCCCAGCTTCCTGGTGTATTCCTGGAATTCCCGTCTAATTCAGGGGTCATTTGTAAACTGTTTTTTGTAAGATATATGTATTGCATATCAAATTAATTTGTAGTGTTAATAGCACCACTGTTGGAGCCTTAGAATACCATTAGAATACCACCTCCAGCACTTACTCCTGAGCAGTTCATCTAGTTTACCTGGAATTGTTGAGAAAACACATCTCTCTTCTACTCATAGTTGATGTCCAGACTTCGTTTTGGTTAAATCAAAACATCTGGATCTCTGAAGATGTTTCTGATTATCTTCTCACCAGACAGACATTACTTCCCATTGGGTAAAGATACTACTGATTAATTTCTTCTTATGCAAGGCAAGAAGAATCTACTGGGAGCCAGAAAACACACCATCTGTACCAGAGAAGATGTGGGTAGAATACCTTTGGAAAAGAATGAGCATATAGTTGTAGAAATGTCATTTTTTTAAGATCTAGGAGAAATGAGGCCTCATGTCAGTGCTTCAGGAGATGGAAATCAGGGGTCAGAAAAGAAACGGAGGCATTGTATTCCATTTGCCTATAACAAGCAGTAAATAAATAATATCCAATATTTGTGTTACCCTGTATTTGTTAAGTGTGGTGATTAATTAACTACAGCTGTAAATTAGACTGTAAATTTGAAATTCACTCATTATTTTTTTTTAAGAATTAGTGGAAAATATTTTTAGTCCCCGCACCTGCTGCTGAATTCCCATGTTTTTCAATGGTTTTGCCATTACATTTTCCAATTTTAAAAGAAGTGAAGCAGACTAGACACAAGATACTGTCAAATGCCCAAGGTAAATAAATGGAAAAAAGTTAATAAAGATACGCTTTTTTAGTAACACCAAAGGGGATATTAAGTGAACAGTATTAAATACAGAAGGGACTCTGACAAAAAAGTAAAAGGTTGAATGGTGTCCCTTTAAAACAAAAATCCAAAATGTCCATGGAATCCTAATGGCTGGAATCTTTCTGAGTTGCTTCAACACAGAATATGGAGTGTGAATCAATCTTAATTTATGCAGCAAATTACATATTTGTAATGTGAATCAGATATCTCATGTTCTGTATTTAGAAAAATCACCTTTATTAGCCCCATATGAATGCTCATTGCCAAGACCACCCAGTGACATGGCTTTACTTTGAAGGATGGAGGAAACTGTGTAGCCTTAAATTCTTAAGCAAATGCTGATTCTCAAATTCCTAAATTACAAAATCAGAAGACGGAAACTCATAGCACATTGCAATAAAATCCCTGTTTGCACCTAAAGAGAGAAAGTCACTCATGAGGTTCCCTTCTGGGTTTTCCTGTGCTTCTGTAGAATGTCCCCAGTAGGAAACAAAGGAGCTCTTACATTAAAGGCAACTAATTATCACACATCCACTACTTCCAGCCTAGGGCATTATGCAGGTGGTTTACAAGTTGCATCACTGGATCTATTCTGTTGTTCTGGAAGGGAAAGACCTAAAATGGGAAAGAAGGCCAGTACCATGTTAAACTACTTAAGAGGTCAAACAAAATCTGACTGCAGCCAGCAATGTTTGGATTTTTCCTTTGGCTCAAAGAGCAAGCTGCAAATCATACAGCAAATGTGTGCTCTGCAAGAGGGTCAGAGGAAAACATCTGCCCATACAGGGCAGCCACTTCAGTCTTAGTCTTAAATAAATAAATAAATATCTATTTTTTAGAAATTGCTGCCAAGTTCCTAAGAAGTGCCCAGAAGCAGCTAGTCTGGTGCACCAGCTCTCCTGCTTCATCCTGGGCTGATGGGTTCATGTCCACGACAGAACCTTCAACATTAATTGTGACACAGAATATGCAGAAACAAAGGGAAGAGCACTCTCATGAAGCTTTTGCTTGTCTTCTCCTGACAAGTCTATCTAAGTTTTTAATCCCAATTAGAAGGGGACTGTGGAAACCTTGGGACGGAGAAGGAGCTCCTCACTCCCTTGCTGGTTTGTGTCCAGCCCACAGGATTAAAAATCAAGTATGTTCTGTATGTTCTAGCCTTATCCTGATGACCATTTGTCTATTTGCAAGAAAGGAGATTCATAGTTCTGTGAAGTGAAGAGCATAAAACCAGAACACCTCCACTGCATTCAGTCTCAATGGAAAAGCCAACAAAGCAGGAGGTGATGAAACTTCCCTGGAGAGCACAACAGCATAGAAGAAGTGCATGGCATACAGAGGGGTGGTGGAAAGTTGCACCAATATTTCGTGATCATCACTTTTCCTGTGAATATATATTAAAATACGTCCATAGATCTGTCTCGGTATTTATCAGTATCCAAAGCTACCAAAATGACAGCATTTTCATAATAACAGGGACTGATTTTAGCAAAATGAGCTGTTCTGAGACACATTGAAAAAGAAGTCATTTCATAGATGTGGGGGAAAATCTTTCTAATATACCTGTAGGTCTACTGAGTTTGGGGCTGATTTCTGACAGAGTAAAGCAAACAATTATAAGGAGAACTCCGTGGTGCACTAAGCATGCTGAACTTTACAGCTACCTGCACTCATGACATTTTCAGGGTTTCAGTATGGTCTGGGATGACAAAAATCTGCAAAATGGATGGAAATGATTTGGCATTTTTCTCTGGATGTGCTATTTACCAACCTGACTTTACTGAAAAGAATTTAGATGGAAGCCGGCCTAGGTATTTGGCTAATACACTGGCTTCCTGCCTTCACCTTGAAATTTTCTTTTCCCCCTAGGCATAGAAAAACTCAGCAGTCTGCTTAAAAATGAAGAAGTCGTGACACCTAGCGGTGAGTAGCTTTCAACAATAGCTTTCTTTTTCTTAAAGAACTCACAGTTGTTTTCCATAGGCATATTGTTCTCAGTCAGATTGTGATGTGAGAGGAGTAGGCATCACCCTCACGACTCCAAACTTCCAGGCAGCCACCCTCTTCTTCTTACAGTCCCATGTAATGCCTATGTCTTGTTGCATCTGACTCCTGCTCCTCTCCACTGAAGGCTGCGTTTTCATTAAGGCCCAGCATGGAGCCCCTGGTCATGCTCCTTATTGAACATGACATTTTGAGTAGCCATTTATACTGAGATCAGGTTAAGTGCTTTGACTTTGGAGAAAAAGGGAGCATGGCAGAGTCTTGGCGTAAGACCAAATGGGAATTTCAGCCTTTTTTTTTTCTTGTTAAAAACTTATTCATCAAAGTCGTTTTTAGAAGGTGACTCAAAACTGTATTGTATGGCATGCAGCAAATTCCTGGCAGGAAGTTTGAACTGACTCAGTTGCTGGCATATTATTTTGCTTTTGAAGACTACGTGGAGTCTGCCTTGGTCAGCAGCAGTCTAAAAGCACATACTGGCTGTGATACCATGACAAGAAGTCGCACTGAAAAGCAGTAAACCAGTCTAGACATGTGCAAAAAAGCTATAGGTTATTTCCAAACAGTGGCAAGCCTTGGAGATTTTTATTGTTTTTTAGGGAAGCAGAACGGTTGTTGAGTTAATGGTAACTAGGCTGCAGTCACCAAGTGGAACGCTTTCTTGGCTTGTTGAGCTTGCTGATTGAGGACCAGCCATTTTTTATCACAAGAATGAGCTTCAGTGCAAGAGTTTTCAAGTCAAAACATCACAGTATGTTGTTCGGGAATCTGGATACATGCTTCTTTGCATCTGTAAGGGTTGTTAGCAGTGTAGCCTTCCAGTTTCATGTCCATATTAGTGCATGCTATATCAAGCATACTTTCCATTGCCTTCAACGTGACAAACTCCTTTCCCCTCCTCTTTCAGAATAGATGCATGATAGAGCTGCATGTTGTAGCCAACAAATGGAAACTAAATTACTTGAATATACGTGATTTTCTTCATCTAAAAATTTATATAACCACATGTCCACATGTATTTAGTACCTGTAACTTCCTCGGTTTGCTGTCTTGGGTATAATTAACACTTCTACCACCATAATGTCTGTATATAAGGCAAGTGAATCTAAAAACATCAGTTCTGTCCAAAAAGTTCCAGTTTCCATCCCTTGAATCATCAGCATGTGACCTATTCTGTGCCAATATTAATAACCATTGCTCATGGCTTTCAAACAACTCAAACTATTTAAAAATTAATTCTGTTTACAGTACCTTCTAGAGGAAGTATTTTGTAAAAGTGAATAACTCAAACTGACTAGTGGCTACCCACAAAATATGACTATCCAGTAACAAAATGAATCATTTAGAATTAGTTGGCAAGGACAGGACGTATTGTTGGAGAAAACATCAAGCAAAGATCAGATCCAACAACTGGGAGTCCTGGGTTCTCTTTCTGCTGTACCATATTTGCCATGCTGCTCTGACAGGCAGGCCTAACTGCAGTGGCTTAGGCAGCCAGTAGCCTCAGTTATCCTGAACCACACTGTTGACTTTTTTACACTGGGCTGTATACTGTGGGGCTGAGGTTAAGTGCCCAGTTCAGCTGTCACCACGAGAAACACTTGCAATGGGAGTTGGAGCCCATAGGTTTATGCTTTGCCTTTTTTTTTTCCTTTATAAGATGGAGTTGGTCACCAGCTGATGCATGGCAGGCATGTCTGAGGTACCTGGTGTGGGCCAAAGGCTGGTATTACTTCAGTCTCCACTGGCGGTGGTGCCACTGCCATTGCTGAAGAGAAACAACACAAAATGGAAAGCAATGCTAATGCTCACAGCCCTGTAGCCTGAAATAAGTAATGCAGTCCTGGACTGAACAAGTGCAACGTCTGGTAGAGCAGGAAACTAGGTTCTGCTAAATGCTTGGAGGCCACTTTTCACATTTTGTATTTGCCTTTGTTGCTACAGGCTCTAAGCAACCCCTAAACAGTCACAAACAGAAGTAAATCTTACAGCCTCACTCTAGAAGTAACTTGACAGGTTTGTAAGGGGAGGGAAGTTGTGCACTTCTTAGCATGGCTGTGCAAACTTGTGAGATGATGTTTTTGGAATGCCAAGTGGAAGTGACTTTGAGGTGTAGATCCAGCAACAGTGAGGTATTTGATTATCCTCATGCCAGGCAGGTAGGTCTGTTACAGTCTGTTACAGTGTGGCACATAGGTACACCAGAACCTCTGCTGTCTCTTACTCTTGCATTTTCATGATTCTCCTACTGACAGACAGAACGCAACAAGAGCTGTGAAGTACAAAGTAGGTATCAAAGATGATACTGAAGTGTCAGTGTCTAGATGATAAGAAACATGATTTTCAATACTCAGCTAGGACATGCATTTTAAACTAGATTATATTAACAGACTATTAAGCTACTGAGTGCAGGTGTGATATGGACAGTGAATCCCTAGAGTATCAGACTCACTTTCACGATTAAGCCTACAAGCTCAGAGTCACAGAATGGTTAGGGTCAGAAGGGCCTCTGGAGATTCTAGTCCAACCTCACTACTCAAAGCAGGTCCAACAAGAACAGATTGCTCAGAACCATATCCTGCTGGGTTTTGAATATCTCCAAATATGAAGACACAAAACTCTGGGCAACCTACTTCAGCTCTGAATCATCCTTCAAGTAAAAAAAAAAAAAAAGTTTTTTTTTTTTTGTTTGTTTGTTTGTTTGTTTGTTTAAATTGAATTTCTTGTATTTCAAGTTTGTGCCCCTTGCCTCTTGTTCTTCCCCTGGATACCAATGAGAAAAGTCTGGCTCTATTTTCTTTACACCCACTAAATCAGGTATTCATACCTATTGATAAGGTGGGGTAGAGAATCACAGCTCTCAGCCTCTCCTATATACTGTCAGATGCTCTAGTCCATCAGTCATCTTTGTGGCCCTTTCAAATGTTCAACTCTCTCTTGTACTAGAGAGCCCAGCACTGGACACAGCACTTCAAATGTGGCCTCACCAAGGCTGAGCACAGGGGAAGAATCACCTCCCTTGTCCTGCAGGCCATGTTCTTCCTTATGTGTCCCCAGAGACTGTTGGCTGCCTTGCTGCAAAACCATGTTGCTGGTTTGTGATCAACTCATCCACCAGAACACCCAGGTCTGGTATCTACTGTCTGGTTCCATATTAATGTCCAGTTCTAGCTGCAGCTTTCCTCAGTTTTCTAGATTTTATGGCCTGAGTTTCCCTGTAATACATAGATTAATGTGCCCAGGTCCATTGAATTGCATGGACTGTTAAAATTAATGATACTTAATTATCCACTAGGACTGAGAGGTCTAAAAAGGCCTCCAAGCTCTTGACCAGTTCAGCAGACTAGATCCGTATGTAACTGTCATGAGCAAAGAGAAGCAGCAGAAAATTACTGTGTTTTCTGGTGAATCCGTATAATGACAAACCTCGTGCTGTGCCTTAAGTTTTAATGACATCCTAACAACTGCAGAATAGTTTAAATGAGGGAGGAGCTGCCTCTCCTAGCAATCTGTTTGTTGTCCTTCTCATGGACCAAGCAATGAAGTGTTTTCTGCATACATATTTGGGCCACCTCTCAGCCCTACATTTCTCAGCCCAACAACAGAAAGGAAAATTTGCTCTTTCCCTAGTAAAGAAGTTAAATCCTTCTACAAAAATGTAACTAGCTGCTTCTCCAAAGAGCAACAAAAGTGGACACAGTGGGTTAACACTCCAAAAACAGGAAATACCCCTAACCAACACACTACTATGTCATCACATAACCTAGATTTCAGTCAAGAATTTGGGTGTTGTTTTAGATAACAAAATAGAACATGTGTTCGTCATTAATCTTCTTGAACACTTGTTTGGCCAGAAACTGTCTCTGATCAACCCACTTAAGTAAACAGGTCTATGCTTCAGACAGAAGTGGTAAGATCTTATTCCAAATACTTGCATTATAGGGAATCTCTCTAGCTCTAGTGAGATACAGTTAATGACAGCCTCTGCATTGATGGCAGTACTCCAAAGATTTTTATGGTCAGTTTAAATTTGAAATTAAATGAAAATTTATCTTGAATCAAAGGGTAGAAATATTAACTCTAAAAATCTACCTTTGTCTCTACCAAGTATCAAACACTTTTGAGTTTGGCTTGCAAAGGACTGGAAAGTTTTTTCTTCTTTCATGACCAAATAGCATATGTTGCATTCATTGCAGCTGAACACTCTGGAGAGGGTTCATCATTTAATTTTTCACAGTTATAGGATCATATACAAAAATTAAGGAGAAAATGAGAACACATAAGCTTTGTTTATTTAAGGAAAATAAATGTTGCATTGTACTTGTCTCAGCTAATTCTGGGCACAACTGATGTATTTCATTTATGTTTGAGAATGCGGTCACATAAACTTTCAAAAATTTTACTTGCAGAATATTGGTGGAGTAAATTAAAACATGCAAGTTCCTATAAGTTGTTTCTCCCCATAGCTGGTCTCTACATTCCATTTTGTTTCAGAACAAAATGAGAACAAGCAAATGACTAGTCTTGCCAGTTCAAGGGCAGGGCATGAGTGGGGGTGAGGGAGTTGTAATCGCTGCAGCTACTGACTGGCTTTGAAACTTCTTTGTCTCTATTTCTTCATTTGGAAAATGTAAAATATATTTAAGAACTAGCCAAGAACTGTATTCTTACTCACTGTGAGGGAAGTTTGTGCTTCTCAGTCAAAAAGTGTTAATGCTTTAATTGCTTGAAGGTTAATCTAAGACTTTTAACTGTCTGACAGAAATCATTTCCAAATCCAGGGAGTCCCAAGTCAGGAATAAACACATACATTAGAAATATGTATCATCAAGTTACAGCATTGAAGGGGATCAGTCTCAACTCTGCCAATTCCAGAACACAGTATCTTAATTGCATTACATATTTTGGACACTGTCATGAAATGCTTCTGAAGATCATAGAGATACAGAACTCTTGAGATACAGATTTTCTTTTTTTCTTTAATTTGGAAATCAGTTTAAGCATGACAGTTGTTTTAAAAAATTCTTACGAAGTTCTGCATTCAGTAGCTGGTAAAATGGTACAGAAAAGACTGTGCTGATAGACAGAGAGTAATACGGAAAGGACAGAAGCTAAAGTCAACTGAGTAAGCGAAAATAGACAACTGCCCTGGCTCTTCATATTTCAAATGCCTGGAGCAGTGAAAAGAAAATAGAGATACTTATGAAGGTGAAAAGAGGGTTTGGTAGCACTTTAGAAAGGTGACAGCTGTTACAAATGACATGTCAGATGCTGCTACCTCTTCTCTGTCCTCTTGACAGAAATGTTCCCCATCCAGCTGTGTTTTAATGGTGGCACTGCCAAAGCCAGATTTGCAGAGCTTGCAGCGAGACAATCATATATACTGAGTAACAAAATGAGTTGAAATAAGGCATCCACTTCCAATTTCAAAAGTATTAATGCAAGTCCTTTTCCATGTGGAATTCGATCCTGGTATACAGAACTGAACAGTGGTAAGTCTTCAATATGCAGTTTTTCCTCCCAGGTATTTCTCTGCAGCCCCTTCACTTATGCAGTTTGGCTTGCCACACTGCTATCCTAACAAAGGTTCATTTAAAGATATTACCCTGTTAGAATCTGCAAATGATTGAAATCCATGGTAGTCTAGATTGGTTGTCTGGAGTTGTCTGAAATTACAAAAATCCATCATAGGCCATTACATAACCTTGTTTTGAAAGCAAAAAGAAATTAGAAGCAGAGAGGTTGGCTGGTATAAAACGGATAGGTTAAAACAATCGTGATAGAGAGTATTTAAAGCTATTGAAGTCATGCAATGATTACAACAACAAGAAAAATGGGAGGAAATATTTGTAGATGAAGTCACCGAAATGTGTTTTAAGTAATGTTTATGGAATGTGGTTGTTAGCTTTTGTGGTGTTTATCTGAGGGTCTCTGAACAGAGACAGAGGAGAAATGAATGGGAAGAGCTAATGCCATCATGGCTGTCATTCCTAGTGTATCCCAGGGGGATCCATCATTACACTGACACGCTTCCAGTATAAACCTCTTAGCTCTGGTGCTGAGCCTGGGTTTTGGTGAGAAAAACTCACCTGGCAGTCCTCATTTTCTGAGTTACAGCTCTGGAGCACATTCAGTGTCTGAATAGCTCCGATTACAGGAATGTCAAGGGTACCAGCAACTAAGATCTTGAGATTTTGTTGTTGTTGTTTGTTTGTTTGTTTGTTTTTCTAAAATAGAGCTCAAAAGCTGAACAGCTTTATTGCTCCCTCTTGCAATTTAAAAACTTGGTCTTCCAGGATTTAGTATTCCTTAAATTTCAAATATATGTAGCAGTTTAAGAAGGCAAACAGAGCCAAACACCTTCAAGTCTGCAGTCAAGATAATTTTGTTATGATACTGCCAAAATGTAACATTTAGATTGTGGGATTTTTTATATTTTCTCTTCCAAAACCAACTTCAGATTTCCTATTTTTCCTTCTGAGGTGGTATAAATTCCTTTCCCCTCTTCATTCCATCACTCCCCAATTTCCATCCTAAAGAAAATCATGACTATGAAAAGCTCCATCATTCAGCAATGTGGGAAGAGTGGAATCATCATGAAAGGTGCAGTAAACACGTCGCAGAAATGGACTGAAGGAATCTGGATTACTTGGAAATGGGATCTTAGCCATGAACAAACTTTGATATAATGGAAGGAGAAATAGGCTGGGCAATGACCAGTCAGCTTAAATATACTTGTTTTTCCCAGAAGTATGATACATTTTCTTCATGCTCTGCTCTGTAATGGATAAAATTTAAGCCACCATGATCTCCACATCAAGCCTACATCTGGAGAACTTTAGAAGTCTTGCCAGTTGCTCTGGATGTTACTGTTTCAATAAGTGGAGATCTGCAACATGTTTGTTAAATTTGTTTGTTTCTGTCTAATTTATGAGGGAGCCAGAAGAGTTATGTAAATTTAGAGGGAGATTGAATAGAATTTTTACCTAAATTAGTGCTAACTGTCCTACAGAAAAACTAAAACAATGTAAAATACAGACAGACCAGATCAGGCCCAAAGCTACTTATAGATGATCGAAACTCAGATGGAGGTATGGAGTAGTCAGTGTTCAAAGTGGTCTTGGTATGAGACACACACTGTGGGAAAGGAGATCGTTTTCGTAAATGTAAGTTAGCTGAATTTATTTCAGATTTATTCTGCACAGTACTGGTAGTAAAAATGTAGGAAAACTTGATACTGTGTTTCTGAGGACCTGAACCACTGCCTGTTTCTGAATACCTTTTGAGTGTTCAAGCTGTCTGAAATCTGTGCATCTAGCTTTTGCAAATAGGCCTGTCTCTCCAATGGGCCTCTCTTTGTGATCCACGTGAAAATCCTGACTCCAACTGTCCCTGTTTTGAGGACATTCCCATGCTAAATCTGAATGTTGCTGCATGATCTTGCCCACAGAGGCAGACAGCCTTGTCTGTGCTGCTGGTAGCTGGCACTTTTG
The DNA here is from genome assembly GCF_011077185.1 of Oxyura jamaicensis. Lineage (NCBI taxonomy): Eukaryota > Metazoa > Chordata > Aves > Anseriformes > Anatidae > Oxyura > Oxyura jamaicensis. The sequence goes on from NC_048893.1 coordinate 87,709,350, forward strand.
AAGTTTCCAGGAGCTCTGCCTGTGCTCTGAGGGAGCAGCCAGCCTGTTCTCAAATTGTCTTCAGGGTCATGCTGAGGAAACACCCTCTTGGAATCTGCTTGGCTTGTTGGTCCATAGGTCTAAAGTAAATGTCATTGTCTGAAAGTGTCTCATTCCTCTTTGTGTATGCAAAGACCATGGGAACACTTACAATTCAATCTCCTTCAGATACCACGCACAAAACCAGAGGAAATAACAATGTTTGTGTCTTTCAAGAAAATCCACAGTGTCCAGATTTCTTTGGCAGACATTCCCACTTTGTTTTTCCAGGCTGAGAATCATGGAAGTACCCTTTCCACCTCTTTCCACTTCCCTGTGCCTGCCAAGTTCAAGGCTGATGACACTTGGACTCACAACGAAAAAAAAATGAGTGGAAAAACACTTCCAGCTGACCCAAAGAGGAACTGCGTCCTCTACCTGCTACAGTCTTCCTTCACATGCTTTACCTTATTTCTGCAGGTTAAGTAAGGCGCTACATTCTTCTGCCGTTTACTTATCTCCTGTTTTCTCTGTGTGCACAGCAAATCTCCAATGCTTGTGGGACTGTTCCAAGTTCAATAAAATTTTATTTTCTGAGGGTTATAAGATTTCTCGAACTCCAGTCAAGATCTGGAGCCAGAGGGGGTCTCAGTTTTCATAAAATTAAAGCTCTGCCAAAGGCAAGTGACATATATAGCCCATTAATTAAGTTCTCAATCTGAAAGTGTTATTTTCTATGTGGGAAAAGTCAGCTTAACTGACTATAAACTGTTGCTGAAATTTTAGCTGGAATTATGCGCACATAGTCCTGGCTGGTGTAAGCAGAAAGTATTTGCACAGACATTCATTGTCCTGACCCACAGACAGAGTTCAAACAAACATTGATGGGAAAATTAAATTAGGAGTACAGGATATTGTCCTTCATTCTCTGCATTCAAGCTACTCAGATGGCAGAATCTGAAATTTATATGGCATTGTAATTGTCATGAACAAAGTCAAAATGATTCTAGGGTTTGATCTGAACAGATTTTATACATGAATATTTAACATTAATAAAGCTTGTCAGAAGGAGAAGTCTGAATGTCGAAACTTTGCACTCATTTGCAAAACAAGGAAAGAAACCGGGGTGAACGGTGAAAGCTTATGCAGAGCGTCCTATTTAACATTCTTCATCTGCTACTCAGTATTGTGCTATGGTGATACAGAAAACAGCTGAAGTTTTTACTTTTTCACTAATACTATGGATGACTACTTTTCTCTTTAATTCTTGTATCTGTATCTGCCTGCATGCATAAAGTTAAATTAGGTATGGCAAAGGAATATAGCATTATGAACAAAGTTTTTTGCCTATGTGGCCAAACTGAAAAGTAGGGAAGAAAAGCCATCTGGGAAACATGGCACAGGTAATAAAATTAAAAACGAGGGTTAACCAAAGTATTTATTTTGACACAGCTATCAGTATTTTATTTGGTGTTTGGTTCAAAAACTTGTTTTGGGTCATGTTTAGATACATATAAATTTCAAATTTCTAAAAAGAAAGAATATAAACATTTCAATTTTAAAATGTTTAATGAAACATGCATCAGACACCCTGTTAACACCTACTCCTTTCCAAAAATAACGAGAAGATATAAGTACAGTGTACATCCCCGAGTCCAATCCCTATCCCACCCCAACAGGATCTGCATCATTACGTTTCTCCAGATCCTCCTTTCCAGGAATACTGAAATGAATAGTAATTCAAGTTTCTTGATGTCAGTCTTCATCTCAGTTTTATAGAAACTTGTGTTGAAGATGGAACAACTACTGAAAACCTAAAGCAAATGCCAGTATAAAATCTTGTCCAGAGTCTTATGCATACCCCACTTTCTGTTACATACAACATACTTGTTGTTCACCATTAAAGAGATTATTGGTGAAATGGGAATTACTTGTCTTACAGAACACAGCAACTAAGCAAACTTTTCAGACTTTGTTTACCTAAAACATAGCACCAATCATTGCATTGCTCTTTCAGCAGAAACCTTACTGTCCCCCACAGAAAGCATAGACCCTTCCTAACATTAGCTTTCATCCTGCCCTACCTACAGAACTGAAAGACTCCAATAAGAAGTTGATCTCTGCAGCCTCTGCTTTCTGGAATTGCACTTTTAGCATTGTCTAAATTTCTTCATTAGTTCCAAAACAGAATAAGAAGAAGATCTTCTCCCCTGTTAGAACTACTCCTTGCTTAAGGCCTCTGTGCCCGGCAAGAAACCACACTATGTGATGTGTTACTTCTGCTGCACAGATCCCTAGCTCCAGTCAGCACTTTTTCCTTGGCCTCTTAAGGAACTAATGTAGAAACAAGACCTTGATCATCTTTTACCAGACCTGTGATCCTAAGTCACTCTACCAGTTGTTTCATCCTTAGTTCATTTGCTATTTTTTGTTGCAGGATGAATTATACATTGTTCATTGTGAGGAGAACTAGTCCAGGAGTTGGAACCTGAGGCCTGGCATAATCCAGGAACAAAGGCAACCCTCCAACCTCTACTTTCCAAGTGGGAACCAGATATCCAAATATGGCCTTCACTTGAAGGTAACCCTACTCACCCTGTTCCAAGTTGATACTATCCAGATGCTGTTGAAATCTACAAGCATCAACCCTTAGTTTAGTCATTCATTATCAGACTGATAGGATCCAACACTCAATTTAGCTCTCCATCTTCTCTTTCACAGAAAAGAAGATGCTTGCCCTTAGGATAGGCTTATAGACAGAGTAGCATCTGCCACAAACATTATACCTAATGCTATGCCAAGCAGCTTTCTGGCATCAGCCTTAGCTGTCTCTCTGAATTCTCCAGGACTTACCAGGGATTTCAGGTCTGTGTCCTCTTCTACCATGAACTCTTAACTGTGTAACTGCCAGATGTGTTATCTGTAGTCTTATCGTACCTTAATCATGGACAGTTGATTGCTGAAAAATCACCCCTAAATGAAGGACAAAAGGCTGGTAGGATTTAGCAATAAATTTCTGTTTACAACATATACTTTCTTAAAGCCTGACCCTTCACCTAACGCTAATTTTAATAATATGTGATTGTAATAATAAGCCTACCCATCCTCTATTCAGTGCTACAGTGTATAGGCTGTATTCTTGTTTGTCAGCCTCACCCTGATGGACAGGTTTCATTAATAATTTCAGTTCTCTGCAGTTTCTTTTCTTGCCCCCTTATTTCAACCATTTACTTCATTACAGACTTAACAACTCCCATATCAGAGCCAATCATTCTTTCACACGCGAGCCCTGATTCCACCTCTGCAGGACCACACATTAAAAGCAGGTCTCCTTTTAGTGGTTAGGGTTAGGATTCTGGAGGGACACCCATGGCAGTCACCATTATAGTCACCCCTCTTGCCTTTAGGATGCATCAACAGATCTTCAGTCCTACAAAACAAACAAACAAACAAAAACCACAAAACACCATAGAAGTGTTTATTAAAGATGAAATAAGGACTGCAAGGCTGCTATGATACAGTGATACGTACAATTCCACAGATTGTCTTCCTAAATCCAAACCATGCTTTCAGCCTTTATGCTACCTTTAACAGTTACGCTAATGTTACCACTTGCCATCACAACTAGCCAGAAGGCATAAATCCTTGCCATCACCAGCCCTTATCCTAGACCTAACACATTAACAAGATTCTGCAATGAATTTATGTCTGCAGCTCATCCTTTCCTGAGCCCTAACCCTAACTGTAGCTGTACATTTCACCTGACCACTCCAGAACATTGAACTTAATTCCAGACTTAATAATAACCTTTAACTGTAACCAGTCACTTCTTTTTACCACAGAACTAATCACTTGGCAACTAATCATCAGTATACTGCTAGAAGGACAAGCTCTGAAATTAGATTTACAGGAGAGCAGAATGCCAATACAGGAAAATTATCATAGAATCATAGAATCATAGAATATCCTGAGTTGGAAGGGACCCATAAAGATCATCAAGTCCAACTCCTGGCACCACACAGGTCTGCCCAAAAGTTCAGACCATGTGACTAAGTGCACAGTCCAATCTCTTCTTAAGTTCAGACAGGCTTGGTGCAGTGACTACTTCACTGGGGAGCCTGTTCCAGCGCGCGACCACGCTCTTGGTGAAGAACCTCCTCCTGATGTCCAGCCTAAACTTCCCCTGCCTCAGCTTAACCCCGTTCCTGCAGGTCCCATCACTGGTGTTTATGGAGAATAGGTCACCTGCCTCTCCACTCCCCCTCACGAGGAAGTTGCAGACTGCGATGAGGTCTCCCCTTAGCCTCCTCTTCTCCAGGCTGAACAGGCCCAGTGACCTCAGCTGCTCCTCATAAGTCTTCCCCTCTAGGCCCTTCACCATCTTCATCGCCCTTCTCTGGACACTCTCCAACAGTTGAATGTCCTTTCTGTACTGTGGTGCCCAGAACTGCACACAGTACTCGAGGTGAGGCCACACCAGAGCAGAGTAGAGCGGGACCATCACCTCTCTCAACCGACTAGCAATGCTGTGCTTGATGCACCCCGGGATATGGTTGGCCTTCCTGGCTGCCAGGGCACACCATTATCTTCCAGTGATGTTTCTTTTTTTCTGTCATTGGAAAAAAATGCTTTTTTTCTGCTTGGAAACACATATTTTAAAAAGTATCTGTTGTCAGTTTTAGCTGCATTTAGTTTTGAGCAGTGGATTTTAGTTTCAGTGTAGCTTGTCAGTGCTTTAGCAAACCCTGGGCTAACAGACAGCCATTGCTTTGTGGTTTGCCAAAGAAAAAAAAAAAAGTGAAAGCTTCTTCAATATAAGGAATGCTTTGCTTTTCCAGATCTAAGCTGTATAGGTATGAATTTTGATATTTATCTTTCCCCTATATTTGTTTGTTCTATAAGATACTTAAATTTATTCCAAAAGCATTGAATAAATTCATAAAACTGTATTCTTTCTTTTCATCTGTAAAACTGATAAGAGCACTCACCCCTCTAATTCAGTGCTGACTGAAAACTTGTGATTCCCATTAATTTTAATAGGCATTGGAACAAATTCCAAAACAGTACGCTATAAAAATAACAGCATCACAAAATAATGCCTCAGAATTAACATAAACACTTCTCTTTATAGATACATTTCTTCAAGAGCATTTCACTGGAGTAAATGTACTCCACAGGTTTTCCTAATCATACTTCTCTTTTGGTAATGTAAGAAGTCATTCCTCAAGGGCAATGTTTTGTTCCCATTCAAATCAAAGATAAAAATTCTCTTGAGTTTCATGGGAACAAGAGTATTCTAAAAATAAAATTGTTCTTCTGATAACCTCTAGTGGATTTTTTTTGTTATTTCTCAGAAAACAATCACAACAAAGATGAAATTTTCATCAGTTCCATTTCTGTCCTTAGGGTATAATTCTGTTCAGTGCAAATTCAGCTTAGGCATATATGAAGGCTCTTTATGTCTTCTCATGCATCCTCTGGATTGCCCAGAGGCTAAATTGTCCTTTACTGGTGCTAATTTACAGCTGCTTATGGGTAGCAGCATAGCTCAGGTGCCCTCCTATAAGCAGGAAAAAATAGTTGATAGTATTATACTGCATCTTGGTAGGGCAACTGTTTCTTGGACTCTTATGATTTCTCATCGGCCCTGGTATGCTGCCAGAAATACCAGAGAAAAGGCTTTGATTCCACTCATAATCACTGTGAATCCTTCTTGAGGATGGCAAGTAACAGAGCTGCCACAATGAAAGGTGGAACAAAGTACTAGACTTGTATCCAAGCCACACATCAGCATTCACAAAATAATTGAAATTATTACATATATTCAGCAATAGGGCCACCAAGGCCACTGCATTTGAGGCTCTAGCTGTAAATTCTTTGGCTATGTACAAAGTCCCAGACTTTGTGACCCAAGTGTTCCAGGAGAGAGGGGAACATTAAAACTTTTAAAATCTTACTTTACGTAAAAACAATGAGCAATCTGTTTGTGATGAATGCTCCCTGTGTGCTGTGGCATTTTGTCTCATCTGCAGTTTACTCTTGCAGTTACTGCAGACACTGCAGGACATTTCCTAATGTCTTTTGGAGACTTGTTTGTTATTCTGCATGAATACATAGTACCACTGTTACCTTACTGCATGGAGGCACTTAGCCAGGTGACCATGCTGGGCTCAGCAAACACCATTGGAATTGGTGCTCCACTGTTCGTTCAGTTATTCAAGTGGAGTGAGGGGGAGGACCACACAAACACAATCCATGCTTATCAAAAAACAATGTCAGCCTTTCCTAGAAGACCTTTGCAACTCTCTCTGCTCAAATAAATGCTTCCCATCAGGCTGCCTGATGGAACAGAAGCTGCCAACACCAGCACTGTGAAAGGGAAGACTTCAAGATGTGGCTCAATTATTTCAAAATAACCGGCACAGTGATAACAATATGCAAGAACAGAGTAGTTATAGACCATATGAGAGTCATATCTGTAACTGACACTCCCGCAAGCAATGGTGAGACATAGAACAAAAGAAAATGAGCAAATTATTTTTTTCCATGTTCAGTGATTTTGCATGAGAAAGGAGTATTTGCTTGTATTCACACTTCACTGCTTCGTTGTTCTGTTTTACTTAAGGTGGCTTGTGTTTCACAGTAGGACTTTAAATGAAAGTAGTGTGAGAAAAAGCCACAGAGAAAGCTGCTGAAGATGCTTGGGAGAACTACCATAGGCATGGATCATGTGGCTATGGTGAGGCAAGCAAGGTATTGTGTTAAGCTTCTGAGTATGCCTGAGCTGAACCAGGTGATAAACCTCGAGCAACTCCACTCAAAACTGAATCCCCTGCAGTAAAGGAGAGTGCCATGCTCTCTTGGCAATCCAGCTCCATTCTGGATTCTCATCATCATCATCCAGATGGAGAAGAACATGGGGAGACTCCAGAAAGAGTCCCTCTGAGAATCTTCCCTGATCCAGCCTCCAAAAATTACCACATCTAGAACTTTGCCTGCCAACTCATTCAGCCGCGTCTTTGTGAGACACAAACTCCGTTATTGTGTTATCCAAGATTAAATTCCTATTATTATATTTATCTTCTTATCCTCAGCTTAAGTAACGCTGTATCTCTAGGATTTGAAACTATGAGCTCTTTATTAATACTCATCTTCAAGTATGTGAAAGTTCCTGTGTTATGCTATAAATACAGCACCACTTTTTTGTAGGTAATATTTTTGCAGTTCCTAAAGTAAACTCTTGGAGCCCATTTTCAAACATCCTTTGATATGGCCTTTAAATTTGCAGCTATTATTCAGACAATTCAGATACCCATTTCAGTGAAATACATGCATGAACTTTCTGAAAGAAGGAAAGAAAGGAAGAAGAAAAATTATTACCAGTTGGAAACATTTTCCTATGTGTAAAACAGTAGCAGCATGTTTATATTAAACCATTGAATTTACTTGAAACAACTGAAGTGTGAAGTGGGAATCAAATTTTTAGACACTCACAAAAGTTAAATGATAAGTATTTAATTTTAATAGTGACAAGATATTAATTTTCATAGCTATTACAGCTTTTATTTAATTTAAGGTTTATTAAAAATCGCTCACAAACCATTTCAAGCATTGCTTGTACACGTACCCCAGGCACGGGTGTACTTCTAGAGTAATGTGTGTTCCTCACCAGTAGAGAGCAGCACTGGCCTAACCATTGTCTCAGTTGCAGGAGGTGCTCTATTTTCCTCGACCCTACAGCTAGAGCCAAAGGGAGATTCCTCCCTGCCTTTTTCAAGATGAATGTCTGGTCTCGTTACTGAATGTTTTTCAGTGAAGTAAAATTTAAGCACATCATATCACTGGCAGAAATCCCTAATGATCATACTCACAAAGCTGTTGCTTTGCCTGTTTTCCTTCCAAGAGTACCTTTTGCCTGGGAGACCCTCTAATTAATTGCTCACAAGCACTGACAATACAGAAGGCAAATGTGAGACTGACAGGCAGATTAACTTGCTGGGTTGTCAGCAGTGTGTTTTTTGCTTAATGTTGCTTTTTCATAGACTGACCAAGATGGGAATCACAGAAGTGCACCAGCAGGGCCCTTGTCCTAGAAGATACTTTGTCTTACCTGAAACAAAAATGATTGATGCAGGCAGGGAAAGGTAATACTGCCAAGGTGATAAGCTGCAGATTCTGCACTGCTGTTCACAGAGGATAATCATAAGAGGTGGCTGGTGCTTCCTTTCTGCCAAAGGCTTCACCAGCAGAGCTTACTTACTGCTATCTTCTTAATATAACAGTGAATTGCTCTAAACCCTTCTTATGTCAGCTTTTGTGACAAGACTTTTTCCAAGTCAGACTGCTTTAATGGAATGATTGTTTTTAAATCATTCTTGCTGTCAGAAAAAGTCTATTCACACTCTTTCATACCCAGAAATTCAACACTGTAGTCAATACCTTCTAACCAAAAAGTAGTTATGGATAAGATGACTTTCCGAGCTTAGAAGCTGGAGTACTACTGCTTTAGCACCTAGGCAGAGCTTTGTTAAGCCTTAGATGGAGTCCAGGTCTGCCAACAGAATGAGAGATAATAAATGAAGATTATAATCAATTTCTCCCACCAAGTAGACCTGTAACCCTTGAGGTAACATCATTCCTTCTACTTAGTTGTACTTCTCTTACGAGCCACAAGTTAATTTCCTTCACCCTTTTAAAAATTAAGTTATGTGCTCAAAGTCTTCAGTTTACCAAAGATTTCCATTCCCAAGACTTCAAGGGCTACCAGTTCAGCCTTTTTGTATTCTTACCTGGTAAGTGAATGCATCTGGCTAGTTAGTGAGGGATTAAACTTCAGAGTTGCCTGCTGTGTCCTAGTTAATTTTGGGCCATGTCATTCTGTCACTTTTAATGTGACATAGTATTTTTGACTGATAAGGTATAAGACCCCTTAAACTTGTTGCATGCAACATCTTCATGAGCACTGAGCATTGGTTCTGTCACTTTGTAATTAAATTGATCTTTCATTGATGTTTTTTGTAGATTCTGGGTTGGGTTTTGTTTGTTTTGTTGCTGTTGTTGTTTGTGGTGGTTTTATTTGTTTGGGGGAGAGAGGGTATCAATTATTCCTTAAGAAAATAAAAGAGAAGTGTAACAAATCAGAAATTCCTGCCAGTAATTTGTTTTCCAAGAAATATGTGATCTTAACTTTTATGCTCCAATCTATATCATTGGGCCTTCTGTTGGCTAGCTTTCTTCCCCTTCAGCCTATGTGCCTCTTTTCTTTCATAAGCAGGAAAGAACAAAAAGAATTCATGGCAGGTAGGGTTTTCAGATATGAGGAGCATTAAGTTAGACCAGAGCTAAACATTTTTGGAAACCATACCAAATTGTTTGTGTACAAACATGCCAGCTGTTTTTCTTAAAAGAGTACCAATGGGAAAACTAGGAACTATACAGAGTCTACATTCATAACTTTTTACTGCAGAATAGTTTAGGGAATTAGTCACCTTATACAAATAAATAAGGTTTCAGTTCCAGGTGGGTCAGAACACTCCTAGAGAACGAAATACGGAAAAAAGACCAACTTCACACAAGCCAATGTACTTTTTAAGGGAGCTATATGTCAAGTTACTGCTATTCAAAGCAATCCGAAGCATACAATAACATAAGTCAAACCCACAGTAGTTGAAGGCAAACATTTAGCGCATACAGCCATGTTCCAGCAGTACATTATAGTAGTTTGTGGCATGAATACCAAGTATAATTTTAAAACAGAGTAAGGTATTATTTATGCATAAAGGAATATGTTTGATAGAGTATTTTATCATGGAGAAGAAGTGTAATGGACATAACTTTGTAGTGGATACACATTACTGAGGCCCTCTAGGTACCCTCTAGGTACCTATTGGGAATTAGCACAGACAGTATAGCCTAGTCTTTCTGAGCATTGGCAATTCCTGGTTTCTCTTGCAGGTCTTCCAGGCCGTTGCCAATAATGGCTGATTGCCAGAGCCCTCTGTATGTCTAAAGAACCCTGGTAAGTGTTGTCTCAACATCAATGTTTTGGAGAGCACTAATGTACCTCAAAGACTTTTTTTTTTCAAATGCCCCATCTCTCCTTCTCACATTTTGATCTGTGTCAAGTGTAGGCCCTCTTTGCACTTTCTGTAGCCTCTTAAAAGTAATCCTAACAAACCATGATAGATGGTACACTGTAAGTTATGCATCTTCTCAGGCCCACTTAGTCCAGTGATCTCTCCTCAGAGAAATAATAAAGAGCTGGGAAGAGCTATAAATGGCTTCAGGGAAGTTATTGAAACTGTCAGCAGCTAATATACATTCTTAGGTCTGTTTGGTTTTTGTGAAGATAAAGCCATACCTACTCAGCAATTTCCAATGCACTGATTAGTCTGCAATGCTAGCAATTCCTCTTGCTCTGTCAAAATAACAGTATCCTGTATTTGAAGAACTGTTTTCTATGTAGAAAAAGAATCGTACTCAATATGAATATTTCCAAACAATGTTTTTTGCATGCAGTCTTTTCAGAGACTCTAATTTGGGTGGATATTTCTGAAGAGATTCCTTCATTGGCTTTATGTAAATACTGTCTACTCAGAGAGATGGGAGATAGGTTCTTAAAACCATAAGGGATGACATTACATTTTTATTATTACACATCTCCCTGCTCAGTGGTGCAGTCTAGCTGAGAGGAGCGTCTGGAAATTGTATAGCCTCCCCATGGCTACGTTGTCTCAAACAAACTCTGAGGCATATTGTAATGCTTATCTGATGTTCCTCAGGATATCTGAATCCTTTTGTTTGTGAGTAATAGTATTTCATCTCCTCTTTCATGACAGGCATGCATAATATAATGGTCCTTTTTCACTAAAAAGGAAGAAAAGAATGCCACAAATTAAATATTAGGCAAGCAATCGCCCATCTTTAATGAGCAAGGACAGTTGCTCAGCAAGTAGTTTGCCCTTTATTCTTTTCACAGGAATGCCTCTGCTCTTCCTTGAGGCCACCAGGCACAGCACAATTTAGGAGAAGCCTGTGATATTTCTTGGAAACAACAATCTTGCATGGAAAGACAAATTTCTTGTATTACACATTTTCTGTCTAAATGCTTTGCTGGCTTATTAAAATGCCCAGTGAAGCTAATGTTTCCATGGACTATTTGATCAGACCTGAGAACAGCTTAACTTGAAGGAGTAAATGATAATAGTAATTTCTTTTATTAAAAGCCATATATTTTCATAACAAATAAATAAATAAATCAACTCTTACTATCAAAGCCATCCCATGTGTTTGTCCCAACTGCTAAGCCACAATCTGTGTTACTGAAATGGTCATCTTTTCTTTTTTCTCTTTAATATTAATAGAGTGTTTATTCCTTTACCCTCTTTAAACTCTGCTTGATCAACCAGTCCTTCTACTAAAGGAAATTACAGGCTGCAGGGGAATCTGGAGAAATATCTGTGTTTTAATACTAGCTGTATGTCATCCAGGATCCCACCGGAGATGACATTATTGCTTTTCAATGGCGAGAGCTGGCCACATGGGAGGTGATATTTTTATTATAATCAGCTGCAGAGAACTGATGAGGGTGAGCTCATCCGCAGCTGAGTACATTTGAACTTTTGTACCTTTCAGTACCTTTCTGTGAGCAGTGGAAACCCTCTCCAACTGGGATGTGTTAGTAAGTTTGGTTTCCTGTAAGTGTTGAGATCTTAGAAAATGGCCGCAGGCAATTAACTTTTAGAAAGAAACAAAACTGAACTGCAGAATTACCATGTTGATCATTGAAGCAAAGAATTCTCATCCAGGTTAGGTAAGAAAGGATTATTACAGTTTAAATATATGATTTGTTTTCCATTCACAGAACTTCTGAGAAGATTTTTTGAATCTCTGTTTTATTACACAAAGCAGATTCCACTTACATTGTAGCCTACTGTTATGCTGGGAGTCTCCTGGGAGATGCTGAGCACCCTGGTTGCCTATCTGCAACCTCAAGAATTGGTCTTTAGTCAAAGCCTTGATAAACACATCGCATCTGCTTCCCTGGGACAATTTCCAGATGACATACATTTCATTGACTTTCTGTGAGGAGTAAATAGAAATCTAGTGGCACATCTGGTGCTGCCTTCAAATCAATTTACAGTAGTTAAATAGATTTGAATTGGCAGTCACATGGAAAACCTATTGTGCAGCTTTTTGTTCACTTCATCCCACTGAATTGACCATTAAACAATTGCATTTACCTTAATGCAGATTTTGTTGGGAAAAAAAATGACATTTTGCACATGGCTGAGCTTTAAGGCAGTTAATGAAATTAAAGCAAAACACTCGTGGCACAGTAGGAAACCTGGATAACAGGAACAATCATTTAGTCAGCACATTTCTGTTCCCACAGGAGCCAAGACTAATTATTAGGGCCAGGCTGCATCCAGAGGGATGAGGATATGGCAGCACAACAGCATTTCTCTGTACAGCTGCTCTAATCAAATTTATTTACATGTTCTCCAGAAACAATGGCTTTAAAACATATTTATTCCCTGTGCAGGCTGGGAACTGTAGAAGATGGAGTCATGTATTTTCCCTATCAAGTTTTCACAACCATTTGCAGTGTATGAAAAGCAGCTTTTGCTGTCCAGCTTATCCAGTACCATCCATACAAGTCAACCCTGAGTAATTTTGGAAAAGGCGTATCAAAGAAACAAGGAGTTTACAAAGGGAAAGGAGGAAAGCAGATCCAAGTCTGGAAACTGTCTCCACAAAACAGACACTTTTCTTCTCTCTCTCTCTCTTTTTTTTATGATTTAAGTAAAAGCAATATAACATTCCACAGTCATCAAGGGATGTTCTCTTATCACAGAGCAGACTTTGGGTTAATAGCATACTTCTTGATATCTCTCTATTCTCTTTACTACACCAGATCGTAAAAGGTGAGAGAGAGTAGTTTTAGTCTAGAGCACTTTTATGAGGTAAATGCATTATTTTGTGCTTAAGGCACTAAGCCAGATCTTCAACCATCTGGTTCAGTTCCTGCCTTTTCTATAAACTTCCTGTGTCACAAAATATATTTGAACTTCAGTTCCCTATCTGTCAGGCAGGGATCACATTTTCTTGTTTTACAGAGATGGTCAGTTTGTACCTGCATGGCCCAGTTCAATGAAAACATGACTTTAAGCTGAGGAGGAGAATTGACTCCCTTATGTTCTGAATATCCAGTCCTAACTCAATCACTTTCTTCTGTAGCTTAAAAGTATCTCTCTCAATATTGCCATCTGTAATACTAGAATAATGCTTTCTTACTTCCAGTGGCAGTTCTATGAACACATTGATTGCAAAGTTTCCTAGTGCTTAGAAAAAGAAATGTGCTGTAAAAATTGAAATGGTTTTGATCGTGAGAATTCCATGCAGTAATGTATCTTTTGCATAAGATGTAGTCCTTCCACTGTCAGTTTTGCAGCGTCCGCTCACAGAGCTTCTTCTCTGTTGTTTTCAGTGTGAAAAAGTTCATTCAGTCTTCAAACATTATTATCTCCTATCTTTCAGATGTACAAACCCAGCTGCAACAGCATAAAAAACAAGAAATGAGTAAATGGTGGTTGCAGCCTGATCTTGGCCAAAATGCTGCTAAGATTTTACCTCTGCAGCGCGTTTTGTGTTTGTGGAAAGGCACTGACCTGCTGCTTGTGCCTAACTGGAATGCTGGCCACTAGCCAGCAGCAGAGTAAAAAGTCAAGTTGTGAAACAGGAGAAAAGTTTGAGTCAACTCCTGAAATAGGTGGAGCAGTCACAGGGAACTAACTCTACTTACCATCCACTCTGGGTTACATTTTTCCTTCCAAAGATTTTATTGTTTCTGTGGCTTCCTGACTATTTTCCAGCAAGATTGCAGTTTCAGCCTCCAAAGCACTGGGAAGATCAGTCCTAAAAGTGGTCTATGAACTGACAAGTTTCTATGATGGCTACTTTTCTGTAAGGGAACAGATTGTTTGGAGCAAATGCTACAGACATCTGCTTTATGGTGACTATTTATGTCCTAGGTTTATTGAGAAAAATGTTTTACATTGCTAACCAGGACCATTATTTTCACAAATGTAAGTATGCTCATTATCTGGTCCTGTTCCTACAGTACTGTTAATCTTTTCTTTTAAAGTTTCACTGAAGAACCAGAAACCATACTCTCAAAAGTACAGATTCAGATGTTGTGATCAACAACCATTTTATATTGCAGTATTTCTTTAAAACGTGCTGGTCCAGTTACTGCCTCCTCTTAAGTGAAGTGACATATTTTCCTGTAATGCAGGATTTTTTTCACAGTAATACAGGGCTCAGGAATTGTGTGGAACACTAAGCAAATGGTGTCAGTATCCTCCCTGAGAAAAAAAAAAAAAAAAAAAAAAGAAAGAAAAAAAAAAAAGCAAGCAAGCAAGCAGGGTTTTTAGGAAAGTTTCAGCTTTTCATTCCAGGATACTTACTCACAGCAATGCACATTCCACAAGGCAGCCTGTTCCTGATAAACACAGAACACATCCTGCTTTCTCCTGAACAAACATTTTCTAGTAATTTAAAGGTGAATATTTGAACCGATGAAATGATAAGCGAGGTGTCTTGAAAGAACACGAGTCATTGGGATATCAAATGCAAAACTGCTCCTTCCTTTTCTAGGCACATTCCAAATGTTGTGGGGTTCCTCAGAACCTCACTCATGGGTACCCCAAAGTACTTTCTGACACAAGGAACTCTGAAGGCTTTTTCCAGGATTCTGCTTAGCCCTGAGAAAGTAACCATTAATATTTTGGGGGGGATTGATCAGATATGCAAATCAGTGCCTGGTTCCAGAAAGCAGAACATGAAGAAAAGTTAATAAAGTGGGAGCACCAAGGACTGGGAATGTTTGAACAGCCCCAGTGCTTGTTCAGTGGAATACAGGAGTCCCTTGTCACCAGGCTCTAGAAATGCTTAGTAAACAGTTAAAGAAACAACATGGACTGGTTATAGAGCAAGCCATTGCTTAGGAAACACCCTCAAATACTAGTTTTTAGAAATTAATATCTTTCATTAGACGACCCACTATAGAAAAGCTTTGTAATATGTCAAAAAAAGTCTTTTTTTTTTTTTTTTTTTTTTTTTTTTGGTTGGTTGGTTGGTTGTTTTGTTTTGTTTTTCATTTTGCTAGCTGTATCAGCTGGTCTAGAAAGCGATGACCTCCTTGCCTTCTTACAGCCTTAGGCTATTGTAGCCATAGCAACACTGCTACATTTTAATGATGTTGTGGTCTCTCCAGACAAAAAAAAAAGAGCATAAAGGACCCGCTTGTATAATTTACTGTTATCACCAGCAACTTCAGGAGAGCTTTAATGGTTTACATGACATCAGAATCAGATCTGTATGGTACATCATCCTTCTTTGTGGTGACTGTCAAGTCTGGTGCAAAAAAAAAGGAGAGAATTTCATAAACAGCTTTCAGAGCAATGGTCCAGATAACTAAATAGATTTCAAAGAGTAAGAGTGGAGATTACACTTGAGTGTAAAATGTGTAAAAGGAAAAACTCAGTAGCATATTGAAAGATGATAAAGAGTAGATCTAATAATAAAGTCTTATAGCAAATACTGTAAACAAGCAGGACTTCTACAGCTGAAACTTAGAGCAGAGAACTTCATTAGCAAATATAGGTCAAATTACCAGATGCTTCCTGATAACGTAGGAGGCACTCTGTGCCTGCTTGCAATTCCTCACTTAGATAATGCATAGGAAACAAAATGATCTAAACTCCCAAGGCACTTGACCCTGTGTGCAGTTGTCTAGGAACAAAATTATGTACAAAATACAGAGATATTATCTGGGTCTTGTGTATATCGTGATTCCATAGCAATGGAATTTGCTGAAGAATTGTGGTCTTGACTCTTGCTTATTATTAGATACTAAATGAAAGGGTATGAGAAGGATTTGGGAAGCCCTGAGGGAAGACTATGTGGTGAGCATTTTGCAAACATCTAGCAAATGACAGTCCTGTCCCTAAAGGAACACAGGCTACAGAATGAGAAGATACACCAGAAAGTGTAAATGCCAATAGTAGTTGCAATAGCTGGGATTACTGAGAAAAAAAAGGGGTAGTGGTGGTGCTTATAAAGTGGATCTTTCTGTTCTGCATGGGTGTTAAAGAATCTTCAACAGTGCCATCCAAGTACCATCATCATACTGAACTATGTTTTTAATATTAGCCGTGAGAAGGATGAGCTACCCATCGTCTGGATAGGCGGGAGCTAATTTTGGTAAGGAAAAACATTTGTTTAGAAGCAACATGATTAACCATGTAACTGCAGAGCAATTTTCTAACTGCCTTCCAGCCATAATCATCTCACAATCTCAAACTGCCTTCCCTACCATTACAAGTCTGAGAAGACCCCTCTGCTGGGAAGACCCCTCTGCTCTTTGCCTAGTTGCCAGAATTTCCAGCTTTTCCCATGTAAGTGGAAATATTCTCACTGACAATAGCTGAATGTGAAGACTTATGGAAAAGGCATAAAATTAATTTATGATGGCTATGAAACTGAAGAGTGTCTTTGAACTGAATTAATGCTCAATATGATTTTTTTTAGAATCCCTTTATTTTAAAATATTAATGAAACAGCTGTGAGATGTCTCGTGGTATTCCAGAACATCTTCATGCATGAGTTCTTAGATACGCATCAAGTGTGAATATACTGATTTTTGACTGATCATAGATACCAATATTAGTAAGATAACTGAAATTTGGTGACATAGGTCACATTCCAGAATCCTGGAAATAATCCAAGCTATGCTCTGATGGCATTTTACCTGGGGAGAAAAAAAAAAAAAAAAAAAAAAAAAAAAAGTGCTTTATACAATTTTTCCTCAAAGTAATGCACAAAATACAAATTACACATATGCTGTCTTATAGTCCTAGACATACCTCCCTAGCATCTCACATGGCCATGAGTTCCCTCACATGGCCATGGAAGCTAAGGAGTACACAGTTCGTATAGGGAAGTACTGTGAGACCACAGCTGAGAGTCAAAGTTAGGTAAGCCTTCGTCAGTTTTAGTGGGTGTATTTGTAATTTAAGGAACTGTTTTCTTTTTTTTTTTTTTTTTTTTTTTTTGTGCATATATATAACTGCCCAACCAAACAGTTGGACAAGTTTCAATTAATAGCTGATCAGGTTTTACATTCAATTCAAATCCAACATCTTTAAATAGCTCTAACATTGAGTTCAAATTGCAACTGCCAGTGAGCAGTTCTCACTAAGACTCATTCACACTCACTCCAAGTAATATTTTGGGATGCTAACAGAAACTGAGACCATTTCTTTCTCATTCTATTTCAATTTTCATATCTGTTTGTTTGTTACCTTTTGCATTGCTTGGCCTCCATTTGGAAACGGACTACAGAAAATGCAGCCACAGCATCCCACCAGTACACAAATAGTGCCTGTGCAGAAGCTGTTCATAGCCCATAGAGGGGAAGATGAAGCTAGCAGCAACCTGGATGTATGTCAAATGCAGAAGAACAGACCAAACTGAGCACTCAGCACTGTCACTCCAGGTAGGTGAGTTTGGCACTGTGGTTTGCAAGGGCAGGGCATGTCTTGAGGTTTCTTTCCCAATCTGCATTGGAGCTTTTCTAAGAGTTGGTCTGTAATGTGTGGAAAGAGAACCTGTGGAGATGTGTCTGCCTTATGTATATTCTTCAAAATGTGATTTTATGAATCCTAAATTGGACTATAAGGTTCTAGACTGGCACAGCTCCACTAAATCAGCAGATATCTGTCCTGCTATGATTGGGATAGTGTGTTTTTGGAGGCCACCTGACAGTTATCAAAACTGAATAGAAAAGAAAGCTAAGACAGGGGAGCAGATTATCTTGGGAAGGCAACAAGCCAAATATGTGTCTGATTTCATAGACAGACCATGGTCAGATGTAGGCTTAGCATGATCAGGAATCCTGTTATAGGATTTCCAAACTTTTTCAAGACTTTACCTAAACACAGCCTATTCTGAGAACTATCTGAGCCTCACCAGGAAAAGCAGAACCTTGAGGAGCACTGTAGCAAAGAGCAGGAATCCTACAGAATAAAGCAGTATTCTTCTTGCTCCTATTATGTCTCTCAGCAGGCTGTTTTAGTAACTCTTTGTTCTGCTCTTTAGAAACCTTCTTTTAGCTGTCATTGTGCCAGTATCATGTTTTGGAATACAGAGCAAATTCCTTCTCTATACGTACTCCTTGATGTGTTCATAGGCAGCAATCACACCACTGCTTATCTAATTTCTCTTTTGAGCAATCTCGCTCTTATAGACACCTTAACAAGAAAGGCTCTTCATGAACCTCGTATCCAGTCTCCTGAACTGCCTAGTGTCCAGTCTCTGAATGTGTTCTGTGCACACAGTCCAGATCTAATTAATTTTTAAATAATGATAAATGGAACACAACAGTCCAGGAGAGGTGTTATCATTTCATGTAAATTAGAGTTAATTATTATTGTATTATTTCTATAATATATATTTCTATAACATATATTTCTATAACATATATTCAAATATATTATTATTATTATTATTTCTGTTAAAATACCTTGCCTGTCAGATGAGGATCGTCTTTGTTTTTTTCATAGCTTCATGTCAGTCACATCTCATAGTTGGGCCATAAACCTAACATATTTTGGTCATTGTCCCTCGACACCTCCGGTTGATAAACTGACAATTTAAACCAGAAATTCACATGAGTTTCTGCATTTTCATCACATTTCTATTACTCCTGACTTCAAAACTGATCACTGTTTCTTGTATGATGTTCTTTTCCCTCTCTGTATATGATATTTTGCCACTGTACTGAAAATGCCTCCATGTCATCAACAGATTTCATTAATATGTTTCTAGTCTGTGTGCCAAGACCGTTCATGAGAATATTTTATAATACTGAATTCCGTAAACAGTCCTGGAGGATGTCTCCATATAATCCTCCTTGAACCCTCAGTGATAAACCTTTTTTGTCCCTCTCCCTTACTCAGCTCCTTGCCAAACCCTGTTGTTAATGTCATACTCATTTGTATTCACAGTCAAGTGATTCTTATAGTATTTCATATCTTCTCCATTTTAATTAATGGACTGTATGAGAAAGCTTTATAGAAGTCATGACAGATTTACTACATTGTCTTTCCCTAAAATAACGTTGATTGTTGTCAAAAACAATGCCAGATGAAATTATGCTTTGCATATTTTTTTTTTTACCTTTACAGCATGTTCTAAAGCATTGTTTACTACTGAAGTCTGCAAGTGCATCATTAAGTTCTTTCTGTGTTATCAAATCCAGAAGTAGGGTTTGCTGTACAAGATGGAAAAAAAGTACTCGTTTTGTTTTGGGGCCTTAGGTAGATAATTATTTTCTGATCTGTTAATCTGTTATGATTGCACAGTGATCCTGCCTTTTTATCATTAATGGCTCCTTTTTTTTGGTCTTTTAGGCAACTCATACTTTATTGCTATATTTTCTGACCTTCAAACCAGAGAAATTTTACTTGGTTATTTTCCTTTTCCATTTTATAGGCTTTTTTTTTTTTACTCCAAATATACTTTTTTCAGGTAGCTGTTCATCCATTTGCAGCAGACCCCTCCTCTAGAAGTACTTTCCTTTACTTGGGATTCAAATTAGAAAGGGTTTTTGCAACTCCCACTTAGAAATTCTCCCAAACTTTCTCACCATTCAGGACTTAGGGCTCTTCAGTACAGCCTACTTCACCAAACAGTTCTCCTTGCTTTATAAAATTTGCTCTATGGTTTTCCAACACTGCTTTTTGTTTATTTAGATAAATTTATGTTGACCTGATTTAACTCATGATCCCAAATTATTTTATGCCACTCTTGTTCTTTGGCCAACTGGAGCAAAGAACACAGAACTTACTCAGTAACACTTAACCAGTAAATTATCAAGCTTTTTTCTTCCCCCAGATAAATGAAATACAGTACAACAACAACAACAACAAAGTATTTCTTCTTTTAGAACAGTACATCACATACAGTCCTTTCAGTTCACATGATGGCACCTCTTCTTAACAAGTCTTTGATTTCTAGTTGTGAGGAGGCTGATTCATTAATTTTTGGGGGGCTTCCCAACTGTCTCGTTTTTTCAAGACATGTTGTGCCTAATCCAGCAATGCCTACTTTATTCTTTAAGGCTAGAGCCCTACCCTTGAATAATCCTGATGATTTCCACTGGGGCAAATTGATAGTAAGAGGCAAAATATTCTGAGAAGACATAGCAGAATCTGACCCTGAAAGAAAGGCAGTAAAGTCTTACAGAGTTTATGAGGGAGGTAATTTTTTATTGTTATGAAGGGGTGTGGTAGTAATATTGGGAAGAAATTCTGGTTACATAAAAAAAATAAAAAGTATCAGAAAAAGTATCCTGAGACCAAAATACACTACAGTCCAGAAACACGTCCCACAGGGAATCTTGGAAGCTCAAAAGCCTTGGACTTTTAAAAGCAGATCTGATGAAGCAATAGAATGGTCCTGCATTTTTAAGCTGGCTAGCAGAGATTTTTTCCATCTCTGTCTTCTGTGTGTGTGTGTTCCCTACCTCCTCTTTCCCTGACAGATGTTCTACTCCTCGTTAAAGAAGGGAGTAACAGCACCCTTTCCTGACTGGTCCTCAGTTTTTACCCATAGTTTAAGCCTAGATTTCAAGAACTGATGCACTGTTTTGTACCTAGCTAATTACTTCTAGCTATTATCTGTCTGTGAAATACTGCTCCTGTCTGTGGCTCAGCACAGGCAGGGAGGGGGGAAGCTAGCTACCACTTAGCGGTTCTGTGAAGGTAAAAAACCTTACTTTTAAGGCACAGCTTGCAACCTGCAGGTGGGACTCAAAAAAAATATTTTTATTCATTCTGATTCATCTCACATACTCAAGTTTGTGGCACCAATGGTAGGTGATTGATTTTTGCAGAAATAGATTTTTGCAGAACTATACCTCTATTTTTTTTTACAATCCTTGTGCATATTGTTAGATTTACATACATTCTACCTCTAACATTAGGCTGGAGTCATTCTTCATCTTCCAGGGTTAACTTATCCATCATTAGATGGACCCATGCGGATCTGTATGAAATGTTTGCTTTTAAAGCCAAGCTTTCTTACATCAGCTTTTGACATTTTATTCACTTGGACAAGCTGATTAATGGTGTCAGCATTGTACATTTGCTTTGCAATGAATACTAAACAGATGTACTGGCTTGTTGCCCCAAACTATGAGCATGAAGAGGTGAATCCCACAAGACTTGGCTTTTGTGAGTAGGTCAGTCACCAAAAGGTCAAATAGTGTCCCTCAGTCTGTTTTGTACATACATCTGATCTTGATTAAGTTTAGATATTTTGATTCAGATCTTTTGGGATAGGCTTTATATTAGAATTCTAGGGTCAAAACCTAACTAGGCAAAACTTGTGCTGACTGTAAGGGGCAGTTTTCTCTGTGAGGGCTTCTGGGTTAAACCAGTTGTCAGTTACTGTCATTATATCTACTGTTTTTTCTCAGTAGCTGTGCAGGCAAGGTCTGTAAGGAGAGGCAACATCTCATCAAGCCAGTGGGATGTAACAACAGAATGTAATGTTTCAGACACACAAGCCCCTCTTTTGGTCTGAAATGGAAACCACAAATCTCAAGCTCTATACACAGTGAGAAGGGAATAGTTCTTCGAAGAACTCTGGGTACGCAACTCTAGGAATAAAGAAAGTCTTAGCAAGAGAAGAGAAGATAAGCTATGCATGCTCATTATCCTATAACATGGGCTAAACTAAAGAAATGAACCCACTCAAGAAGAATTGCATTTGATTACTGGTAGAAGATAATCAAGTGCATTAATAGAAGTTTTAGCAATGGGCCTATGCTACAAAGTTTGACTCAGAAATTAAGCTTCCCAAAGTTCAAGAAGTCTTCAAGTCTAGGGCTAATAGCTTTTTTCACATAATTTACACAATGTGAGATTACTGGGACAAAGATTTTGAACATACTACTCTTCCAGATACAAATAGAATGATTATCTCCCTGTCTTCTCAAAATCCAATGGAATATTTTTTTTAAATTTGATTTACTTATGTATTAAATCTATATAGAGCTATGAAATTATTAATATGTTAATTTGTTCGTTCCCATGTTGGGTGTTTTCTTTCAAAAAAAAAAAATTCCTTCATTCTAGGGAAAAAGAAGAAAGAAAACAGAGAAACTACACATGAATCCCACACAGGTAAAACGTAATTTATTTCAGTATATGCAAGGTACAAATATTTGTAATGCTATGGGGTCTTACTGCCATTTGTAAAGCTCAGAGAATAGCTCCGAAATGAATCTGTACTAATTCCCTGTGTTCACCCTTCAAACAAAGTCTCATAAAATAATTCTGAATACCGAGGATATTTAAATACCAGAATTATGATATTATATATTTTTTTAATGGAAGAATGTGTTCAGATGTAAGCTAGAATGGCAAAACCCTCTTCCTTTATAAGCGTCCTTGTCCCACAAACTCCTGAAACTTGGTTATTTAGATTAAACTGAAGAGAAAGGATTCAATTCAGGAGGTGCATGGTATTCTTTCTGCTTTTGAATGTGATGGTGATCATCACAGTACATTTTCAGATAAGGCCAAGATAATTTTAGGAAGAAAAGACAAAAGAAAATACCAAATTATTTCAGTGTTAAAATATCTCTGAAAAGACAAACATACAGTGCCAAAGGACATAAATATATGGAGGCCATCTTCTGTTTATTTTTCTGATAATTACACGTATATTGTTTATATTTCTCTATATCCATGTTACTTGCATTTCATTAAAATAAGTATTTCTCTGGCTTAACAACCAGTGCGTTTTAGGCCCATCATTTAAACTATTGAGAGTTTATGTGCACTGAAAGACAAAGGCAACAAGGCTTTTATTTATTGAACACCCTTTATATTGCTAATGTACCTTTTCCTGTGTAAGCCGAATGTCAGTTGTGGCATAAAATGATTTCTAACCTAATTCATCACTTTCCAGTTGGCAATACCTTTCCCCTTGAATACAAATTTACAAGCAAAAAAGCTATTGAAAGGTCAAAGGATAGAGAGAAGAAGAAGAGAATGGCACTTGTTCCTTTTGCCACTTCAAGTTACTGACTTCCTTGCTGTTTCCATGAATTCATTTGCATAATAGAGGTGATCATCTGGCCTTTATTATGGCAGATTGAATGTAAATCAGTTACTGAAACATATAATAAGTCCCAGGGAACTCTGTCCACACTGGCATACAAATGAAGGCTGTAGTGCTGCCTAGGGATACTGGAGATTTAAAAAAAAATAAAAAATAATTGTGTTGCTGATTGACTTTCATTGTTACAACCTGTATGAGAGACTCCAGGAGGATTTCACGGTCTCAGTGAAAGAAGTGTTTCATTTAGTCAATCTCCTATCTCCCATTGCTGTAAAGTTGTTTAAGAGACTGGCTCTGGGCACTAGCCTTCATATTTCAAGATAGAACTTGCTGCCAAAACCATCCTAATTTTTGACACCCTCTTGGACAGAATTGGACTGCAAGATGGGAGATTTCAGGCATAATCATGTACTTAATGGCCTTATTTAAACATTAAACCTTTTCATTAGGAAAAGACCCTCCCGATCTGCGATGTTCTACTGAGTCATTCTGTTCAGAATATATTTGCAGTTTCTCTGCTAAGATGCAATTTTCCTTCTCAACACAACAATGGCTGGAGGCTTTTATTATTGTTGTACCCACCACACTTGTACTTAACCTCTTTGACCAAGATTTCCTACTGTTCATTTTTCCTAGAGCAGGCTAGGATGCCATGCCTCCGCTATCACTTAATAGAACTGCTGCACAAACACACTCCGTCCAGGGCTTCCAAGGAAAAAGGTGCACATCCGTGTTGCTGCACCTCCCTTCAGCAAGTCTGTCAGTTACTGCTCTAAGCTTCCAATATTGAATGTGGTAATCCCCTTGTCTTTAAGTTTGCCTATAAGATATGATTTAGTGAACCTTTTTCTTCTCATCTGCAACAAACCGTTGTCAGAATTCTTCATGACCTTCTCCAACTTAATTCTTGCTAGCATTCTTGTAAGTCACATCTCGCTCACAGTGTGAGATTGACACTACTAGGTCATATGCTGCAATCTTGTGCAGTCTTTCTTATTTTTACTCTAGTCTTGCATGAAGCACGTAGGGACATGTGTTGGCAGAAGAGATGGGGTGCTGTGCGTTAAGAGGAGTATGCACGGGATTTGTCTCATAGATTTGAAAACAGAAGGGGTCTGGGGAAGTGAATTTTGCCAGTCATAAACTTAAAAAATAACACTAGGTCAGAAAAAACAATGATATTTTTAAAAGATGTGGGGCCAATGAAAGGGGTGGGTGGCTTTCTTCTATCTTGTGGCTTCATCATTCTTTCAGGTTGATTTGGGCCATATTTTAAAATTCTTTCAACAATCATAATGGCCAAAACTTTACTCTTATGTAACATCTTGTCTCTCATTCTCTCTTTTAATTAGGATTTTTGTTCTTGAAACTCTTGCACAATCATTGCTTGCCAACATCCAAGTGCTGGCAACAACACAAAATAACAGAAATTTCCTGGGTTTTATAGTAACTGGCAAAGCTATTCTCCAGGGAGAGGCATTAGCCCTGTGCATAAAGCTTGGATTTCATATAAACAACCCTATTTCTTCTTTAAATATGCTGTCATTTTCATGTATGTCTTTATTAGCATAGCACAATGTTTCTTTCAATGCTTTAAATATTTTCAGACTTCCTCCCATTTAAACTTGTAATTCTCTGTTATTTATGTTAAATGCTACACCAATTTTCTTGAGGCTGAGTCGTATTTGCCTGCAGTTGTAGCTCTGTGTTTCATCATCACCAAACAGTTAGGGCTGTCTACATCAGCACATTATTTAATCTATATGAAAGATACAATCAGCTTTCATCACCAATCTGTTGTTTCTAGAGTATATTTTCACATTTTGACTCTTCTTTTTTCACTAAAAATCATTTTATTTGTCACACTGCTGATGTGGTAGCAACTCAGATCAGTTTGCTTTGGTGGGACTACAACCAATCAGACAAAAAATAGGCTGCTGTCCAGATTTTTTTATCTAGAACAGACAGAGGTGATACCGATATGTTTATGGTCTAATGCACAATTTTAGAAGCATACATAATTTAATCTCCTGAAAATTTGAATTTCTTTGCTACAGAGATTACTAATCTCATCTGCAAAAACAGAAGACTGTCTCTGTTTCTGAAACAGAAAGTCTTGACTGAAGTTCAGCCTTTTGTATCTTAGCTTCCAGATATCGTCTTCACAGGTCCCAGATTTTAGCATTGTAATTTCATCTCATTTGTGCTTACATCTCAGGCTCCCCTCAGCATTAGTCACAGATATATTACAACTAAACCTTATGTTGTTCTCTGACCTTGATGTATAGACATAGTATTTTCTTTAGGTTGAGTATAAAGACATGAAATGTGCAACACCTAACTGTTTTCACCTTTATGAAGGTGAAAGAAAGGGTGTTATTAATATTTTCTTCATTTCATAAATGTGATTTGTTCTCCTCAAGCATGTAAATGTATCACTAAAGAGCTTCATCTTCTGGGGAGCCATGTGTCTAATATTTCTGTAGTTACCACCAGTCAATGAGGTTGGAAGCAGGACAATGTAAGATCACCTTATGATTCAACCTGTTACAATGGCTAAAGTAATTCGGAGGCAAGAATGAGGAAAGATGCAGGCAGAGAAGAGGGCTAGAATAACACAGATAAGATGAAGAATTCAAAGGAGTTGCGCAGGGCGTGACAGATTGTTTCTAAGTGGGGTTTGCATAAAATAAGTTAAACTAAGAAAGGAAGCTATGGTCCTGACAAAAATGTAAAATATTGAAAAGAGGGAGAGCGATAGAGGAACTATATAATAGAGATTAAATGTGTGGAAAGAATTGAGGCAGCAGAGTCACGTATTTCGATTCAGCAAAATACGTACAGACTTCATTTAAAGAGCACTCTTCATTCCCACAGAAGCTAAATCTATGCTTAAATTACTACCTGTGCTAAATTAATTGTATAATAATCATAGTCTCACTTCACATAAAGTCATAGGATTCACTTTATTCAGGGAATTGAGATGGCTTGTGACTTGAAAATGCTGCCCTTGCTTAAGAGTACCAAAACCCCATGATTACAAGACACAATTTCTCTTTAACATTTTTCCAACTGTTTTTACTTGAACGATTTTAGTAGTACTGGGCATTGATCCAATAAACATGAACTTGTTCAAGGGTAGAAGACAGGCTGAAATCCTCCCTCATATTTTTTTCTCTGTGATGCCATGTTTAAATAAACAAAAAATTGCCCTTTTTTTTTTTTTTTTTCCCTAGCATCCCATTTTGTTTCACATACACAATGCAGTAAAACGTAAAAGAAAATTGGTTTTGGAATTTATGCTACCATTTTTTCTTTTATAATGACTTCTAGGCCCAGTAAAATTAGCAGATGTTTCCTACCAAAATAACACAGAGCTAAATTTTAAGTGGTTTATTTTCTTTTAAAAACAAAAAGCAATCATCAGCTGAGTAACTTTAGACTGTCAAATAAATGTGCTTTGTATACAATCGTAAAGCTCCTATCTGAAGTGAATTAAAGATTAATCTTAGGTAAATATATAATGGTGGTTTTGTAAATGTGTTTCTGGAGACGAGATTAATTACATCCATTGATGTGAATAATATACAATCAATACCCATTTTCCTTTCTGGAAGGATGAAATCAAATCCATTCTGCAACTGGGACTTTGTTGTTGTTCTTAAAAAGTCAGCAATAACAAGCAGTTAAAGTGGGAACAAAGAAAAAATGAAAACAAAGAGAGGAATAGAAGGATTTTTACCGAAAACTATAACAAAAAGTAGAAATCCCAAATGAGGTGAAAATTAATAGCCAAAAGCAACAAAATCTAGATCCTAAGACCTAGATCCTGCAGTCTTTTACCACCACATATTTAGCTAGTGCCACAGAGCATACTGCAGGATTCTGGAAGTGTTTGCAAGATCATGCACCAACTATCCAGGTTGGCTGAAGATTAGTAGTAACTACAGTTAATAAAACAACATTTGAAATATCGTGTAAACTACTGAAACTCCAGAGACATTTTAATTCTGTAGAACTCATGAAAGGTTAAAGTTATTCACAATTCTTCATTGTTTTTCTTTGGATTTTTAATTAAAATGTGTTTCCCAAAAAGCAGAATTATGGCAAAGGAGAGAAATAACTATTTTAACAATGACTTGGTAACTTTTAATTCAAATACTTTAACAATTAAAAATAATCAGAAAAGGGTGGGGTTTTGCTCCAATATTGTTGTAGCTGTTAAATTATAAAGCCATATTTCAATGAATAATGCTTTTATACTATGAAGCTTGGACAGTTTCAAGGACAGCGTGGTTTTTCCATGGTGTATGTCAAATTCTCCTGCTGAGCTGGGTCCAGTTATTCATAGGCAGGCATTGGGAGGACACTGGATCTATCCACTCTTAGGTAATAGGGCTACCAACATAACGAACACTGAGGTTAAAGATTTCCTTTAATATTAAATGGTCTTTTAGAGTGTCATCCTTGTATTATGGTAAAGGAGCTTGCCTTGTAAGGATATCCTGTCAGATAGTTTGTGGTGTCCATGAGCATTTTTTTAATCCAACACAAGAATACTAGGAGAAACTGAAATAGAACAGGTTCCCTACCCTGGAGTGAACTTTACTCTTGATAAATTCTTGTAAATGCTAAAAAAACTAATCTAAAGAAAACTGCCATTTAAATAATTTAGAGTATTATTATGCATGCTTAAAATTATTTGCATACTTAAGTATGACTTCTCAGCAGATTGCAAGATCAAATCTATATATTGAATTTTTTAAAAAGCACTTTTACAAAGTTAATGTGCAATAGTAAGGCATTTCTCTCTTGCTTTTCTGGTGTTAAGACCTCCAAATAGATCAGATGAATTTGACTACCTTGCAAACGTAGATCAGGTTGATCAGGGTCTTGTCCTGGAGAGTCCTGAATATCCTCAAAGACTGGATATTCTCCAGCTTCTCTGGGCAACCTATTACAGTGTTTGGCCACCCTGATGGTATTTTTTCCCCTTGTCCCTGGATATGGAATTTACCTTGCTGTAACTTGTGTCTGTTGCCATCACTGTGCCCCTCTGAGAACAGGCTAGCTCCATCTTTCAATGCTGTTCTGCAATCAGGTAGCTGTATACAGCAACAAGGTCTCCCCTGTGCCTTCTCTTCTCCAAGCTGAAGATGTCCATCTCTCCAGCCTGTTGATATGCATCATGGTCTCTGACCAGTCCCTGACCATCCCAGAGGCCTTTCGAATTGACTCCCTCCAGTGAATCAGCATTGTTCTTGTACAGGGGTAGCCCGTAACTGGACACAGCACTCAGACACAGTCCTACAAGTGCTGAATAGAGGTAAAGGATTCCCTGGCTCTGCTGGCCCCTGGACCTCTTGCTAAAACACCTCATGATGCCATTGGCTTTCTTTGCTGCGAGGGCACACTGCTGCCTCATATTCCAATTGTCCACTAGGACCCAAAGGTCCTTTTCTGCAGACTGGCTTGCAAACAGCCCCCAGCCTGTATTGTTGCATGGGGTATTTCTTTCCAGATGCCAAGAGCTTGCACTTGCTCTTGTTGGACTGCAGGAGGTTTGCGTCAGCCGGCTTCTCCAGACCATGGGGTTTGCTCCCAATAGCAGCCCTGCCCTCCAGCTGAATTCAGCTTTTGAAATACAATAAAAGAATGTAAAAGCTAGACAGCCATGGTGGGAAAGAAGCGCAGTGCATCAGAAGCCTCTCGAGGGAAAAGAGAACCAGATGGAGAGGATAGTTTCATTTACCTCTAGAACTTGTAATGGGACGGAAACATTAAAGAAATGCTCAGTTGGCTAAGCATTTTTCTCTCAGCATTAAGAAGTTCATTTGATCTTCTGTCGTACCCTCTTGAAAAAAAAAGATTTGTGCTGATTTCTTAATATTTGTTGGCAACTTGCCTTACAGTATTGATATTGCACGACACTGTATTTGTTTCCCATAACATTTTAATTCTGTATCTGTTTTGATTTGATGACAGGGATAGTTTTAAGTCACAAACTGAAATGGAGTCTTTATGTACATTTCTGTTTCCTCCAGAGGAGATGCCTGGGAGCTCTCATGACTGAAATGTGAATTACACTGCAGCTGGTCTATTTAAACTCATTTTGTGCTGCAGTCTTCTTAGAAGAAGGAAGATTCTAAAAGCCAGAGAGACCATCTGGATTTATCTAATTCTTCTTCTTTTTCACAAAAAGTGTGTTGTAAGACAAGCCATCCAAACACTTGGATTGCTAATGGAGTGATATTCCTAATTCTTTGGCTCTGCAGATTCCATAAATCTTTATGGCTTTTAGAGTGGATACACTTTCATAGTTTGTCACCACTTCCATCAAGATGGTTTTCCCTTTGCAAAATACCTATCCTAGGGCTCACATAAACCATTTGTGGTGAGGGAGTGTGGCTTTGGGACAGACTACTCAGATAGATTACGCAAATTGAGCCTCTGGCTGCTTTAGAAACAGTTTCAGGGTTTTCACACCCCTTTCAGAAATCAAGCCTCTCAAGGATCCAGATACTCTTTTCACAGGAACAAATAAAAACCTCTAGTACAGTCAAATCAAGTTAGGAAAATACCACACACGGCCCTTACAACAGAAAATAACACAGGGGCAAACCTGTATTGTGTCCACCAGAGACTATTATTGATTTATGGGTAGGATGTTCAGACACTCCTCTTAATGCATGGCACTATTAAGCCACAAATTATTCAAGGGGTGATTTTTCCAGTATACAAGTACCGCTAATGATTAGTGATGTTAGGAATGTGGTCTCTGTAGTGCAGAAAGGATGTTATTGTAGTGATATAACTGCCTCACGTGACCTGTGGTACGAACCTCAGTGTCTAGTGAATGGAAGACAAAGGAACACATATAAATGACTTTCAATTCATCTTCCGTTAAGTGTTGCGGGATGTCTTGGTGATTATTACATCCTGCAGGCTGACTTAAAACAGCCTCATCTCAGATACTCTTCCATTGACTGCTTTCATTGGTATTTCTTCATGTGTGGCTATAAAGGTATGAACAGGAGAAAAATACAAAACTTAAAAATTGAATCAAGGAAGGCTAGATAGCGCCTTGCATGCCTCTTTGTGGAAAACCAAAACAAGACAGATCCTTTACAAGCCCTGAGCATCACTTTGAACATCCCAAATTTTCAGGATCTTGACAAGGCAAGATCTTTTCAGGATCTTGACAAGTCTTAAAGCAATTGGTGAACCTCACTTATGAGGATGCAGAGAACGCTTGCTTTCTTAGGGCACCTTTTACAGTGCAACCACTGGAGCTGGCCACCACCATGGCATGGGGTTGGCTTGCAACAAGCCTTTCACAGCAGAAAGCACGGACTGTGGTGTCCATGGGCCAGTCTTCAAAAGCTGTGGAGGTGTACCCGTGCATAAGCACGATGGGAGCGTAGGGGTGATCTTCTGAGCCTACCAGTGCTTCGGGTGCTTTTTCCTTCCCCTTAAATATGCTTTCATGATTACCTAGGGCAACCAGTGCCAACTATTATATGTCCCTCCAAATGTGCTACTTTGCTTTCTTGAAAGACTTGAAAGTTACTATTTTTTAAGTTTCTATTCCTCACGGGTGAGTTTAGCTTTCTACACCCTACACCAAGCCTCTCCGATTGCCCGCTGTAAGCATTCAAAAGGCAGACGACAAATAAGCAATGGAATCGCAAAGTCTCGAGGCTTCTTAGCCAATCTCCTGCTTTTATAGAGCTGGGACCATGTTTGTGAGCAGGGAGCGGTGATCACTTTATCCTCCCCGGCTCACAATACTCGTGTCTCCGCGACGTTTTAGTTTCCCTCGCTCCTTTGTGGGGAAAATAAATCAGGAGCTACTCTCGCTGAACTTGCAGAGGGGCACGGCGGAGGCACGCGGAAAGCCTCGGGGCTCGCCGAGCCCCGTCCCCGCGCTGCCCCCGGGGCGGCCGGGGCCTGCTGCGGGGGCTCGGCGGCCCCGGGGGCGTGGGGCGGGGGCGACAGGAAGCGGGGAGCCCCGCCGCCACCGGGGGG